>NC_073304.1:95937870-96037870 GCF_027595985.1 Sorex araneus | reverse complement strand
GAAAAGAACAAGAGATGCCAAATCAAACACCCAGAATATCATTGCAGCAAGTCTTGCTTCTATTTTTTCGTGTGTTTTGTTTTGGGGCCACACCCAGTGAGGCTCAGGGCTTACTCCTGGCTCAGTACTCAGGGATCATAACTGGCAGGGTTTGGGGGACCATAAAGGATGCTGGGGGTTGAATTCAGGTCAGCTGTGTGCAAAGCACGCACCCTAGCCACCACGGTACTATCTCCTGGGCCCTGTAGCTCTCTGTAAAGCTCACACTCTTGCTGAGAACAAAACCAACAGTGGCCTCAGGAGCGCTTGTCGGAAAGTGTCCCTGGCACGGTGTGGGTTGGGAATGTGGCACAGTGGTGACAGAGTGTCCCTGACACAGTGAGGGCTGGGAATGTGGGACAGTGATGAGAGAGTGTTCTGGTGTGGCCAGGAATGTGGCACAGTGGTGACAGAGAGTCCCTGACACAAAGTGGGCCAGGAATGTGGCCTAGGGGTGAGTGTCCCCGACACAGTGAGGGCTGGGAATACGGCACAGTGGTGAGAGAGTATCCCAGTGTGACTCGGGAATGTGGTGCAGCCGAACAGCACTTGCTTGCATGCGTGAAGCCCTGGGTTCGAGTCCCAGCACCACGGGTACAGTGGTGCCGTGCATATTGGTGGTGGGCTGACCAGGAGCGTGTGTGGGGAGATGAGACCCCAGGAGAGAGGACCAGGCGGCAAGTGCGTGTGGAGGGGCAAATCACAACCAGCTGAGGGGCTCCGAGGCGTCTTCATCAGGCCACAGGAAGTCGGGGGCTTCCGGTTCTCAGACTGGCTCATTCCTAGTTAAATACAGTTCCCCCACACTGCATCGCCAAGTTAAAAACCAGGTTGGAGCCGGAGAAGCGGATCAGGGCCAGAGGACAGGCCTTGAGTATATTAGGCCATGTTTTTTTGTTCTATTTTGTTCAGTTTTGGCTCAAGTTGGGGCTACATCCTGTGGTGCTCAGGGCTTACTCCTGGCTCTGCACTCGAGGATCACTCCTGGCAGTGCTTGGGGGATCATAAGGGGTGCTGGCGATCGAACTCCACATGCAAGGCAAGCACCCTGCCTGCTATAATATCTTTCTAGCCCCTAGGACCTGGGTTCAAACTTGGCATTTTGAAATTTACTTCAAAATTAAAAATAACTCTTTTTAAAGAGTACAGGGGTGTAGCGCACCTGCTGTGCCCATCCTATGGGCCTGGGCTCAAGTCCCCGGTGTCCCACATGCATGCTGTAACACTGCCATCCGGACACCGGAGCTGCCAGCAATCTCAGAGGCCACACTTTGTAGTCTGTGACAGACTGCACCACAGCCAGAGGGGGCGGGGGGGGGAAACACCCCCAAGAGGATGCAGCCCTGGGCAGCTCTGCAAGGAAAAAGGTGCGTGGCCTGTGCTCACGACAGTGCTATTTATTAGACCCTGGGTAGGGAAACAGCCTCGGCACCCCACGGCAGCTGGGTGGGTAAGAAAATCATGGGATATGCACTTGAGGGAATCTTGGCTGAGGGTTGCAACCTGTTGGCATCAGGCTGAGAGAAATGAGTGAAAGGGAGAGCGATACTCGTTACTCTCATGTGGACTCTAAAGAAACAGGGGATAGGCAGTTGCTATTGGAAACAGATCCTGAGATTCTGCCAACCACTGAGTTGGCCATGGGTGCTGAGGGTGGAGCGGAAAGGGCGGGACAAAGAACCCCAAGACACTGGCGGGAAGATCTCGGGAGTCTGGTGTAGTGAGTGTGGTGTAGTGACTGTCTGCCGGAAATATCAGTATACTAGTGCTGTTTGTGTTTGGGAGCTATAGCTGGCCCAGTGCTAAGGGATCACTCTCGGCAGGGCCCAGGGAACCACAGGGGACACCAGGGATCAAACCTGGGTTGGCCACATGCAAGGCAACATTAACCCTTGGACTATCTCTCCAGCTTTGAAGGTTATTTGGGTTTGGGTTTTTTTTTTTTTTTCTTTCTAGGTCACACCTGGCGATGCTCAGGGGTTATTCCTGGCTCTGCACTTAGGAATTACTCCTGGCCATGCTTGGGGGACCACACACTAGGCAACATTAACCCTTGGACTATGCCTCCAGCTTTGAAGGTTTTTTTGTTTTTTGCTTTTTAGGTCATGCCAGGGATGGAACCTGGGTCAGCCTCGTGCAAGGCAAAAGTTGTACCTGTTGTACTATTGCCCCGGCCCCAAGGTGTTTCTTTTTTTTTTTTTTTTTAAGATAGAAGCCAAGTCATGGGGCTGGAGCAATAGCTTGGCGGGTGGGGTGTTTGCCTTGTACGCGGCCGACTCAGGTTCGATTCCCAGCATCCCATATGGGCCCCTGAGCACTGCCAGGGTTAATTCCTGAGTGCAGAGCCAGGAGTAACCCTTGTCTATCGCGAGGTGTGACCCAAAAAGCAAAAAAAAAAAAAAAAGAAGAAGAAGAAGAAGCCAAATCATGATGTGGCAGGGCCTGAGTAGCCTCCATCTTCCAGCTCTCGCACTAAAGCGCTGGTTCAGTTGACCAAGAATCCCTTGACAGGACCCGCCCCGCCCCAAACTTCAGAGCCACCCCCTCAACAAAACAAAACCCAAAAACAAACAAAAATGCCCCAGCCAATTTTCCAACCGAGGAAGATATATTCCAATCAAAATATCTGAAGGCTGGGATTGAGAGTGACCCTACAACAAAACAAGGTGAGTCAACATTCAGCCAAGTCCGGAGTACCCCCCGTCAGAACTCCGCTTCTCAGCCTCTTTCTCCTGCCTCGACTTGGTTGCCTTCCTGTCTTCACCTCCCACCGCCCCGTCCTCCCACTTGGCCCCTGCCATAGCCCCCGTTTGTGGGATTTTCACCTGTGCCCTTTTGGATCATTTCCTGCTCTCCCCACCCCCGCTGAGAAACGCTGCTCTAATCTCCCTCTCCATTTGTGTCCTATTCCTGTCCTCTGCTAAAAGCCCAGAGCTGCCCCGGTAACAGGGACTCTAAGCAGGTGTTCTGAGCGCTTGGAGAAGCAGCTGGTTCCTATTTACATTTTCCTCTCTCTCGAGAGCTAAAGCAGAACTTCTATTTACACGGCGGGCAAGGAAGCCCATGAGAGTTGGCTTTGGAAAGCTGTGCTATTTTTTTTTCCAAATTTATTTCCGCTTCCTTTGGAAAAAAAAATAGCTCATGGCTGAGGTAATATGGCACAAGGTTTAAAACATATGCTGAAGCAGTGGGAAAAGGCCCAGAATCAAGACGTAGCCCAACTTTTCTGGCTGATCGGGATTTCAGCTCTGTAAAAGAATAGTCTCTTTTTGGTTTTTTTTTTGTTTGTTTGGTTGGGGTTTTTTTTTTTTTGCTTTTTTTGGGTCACACCCGGCAATGCACAGGGGTTACTCCTGGCTCATACACTCAGGAATTAACTTCTGGCGGTGCTCCAGGGGACCATATAGGATGCTGGGAATTGAACCCAGGTTGGCCACATGCAAGGCAAACGCCCTACCCGCTGTGCTATTGCTCCAGCCCAAGAATAGCCTCTTTAATAATGAATGTGTCCTCACTGTGATATGTGCTATCCTGATCTACCTCCCCACTGCTCTTGCAAATATTGCAGAAACTGGGGCCAGAGATACAGTCTAAAGGGCAGGGTGCTTGCCTTGCACCACCGCCTGTCCGGGTACAATCCCTGGCACCCCATGTGGTCCACCATGCCCAGCCAGGAGTGATTCCTGAGCACAGTGGCGGGAGTAAGCCCCGAGAACCACCAGGTGTGCCCCCTGCCCAAACTGGAATGAAAAAAGAAAATACTGCAGAAATCCATAGAGTCGATCTTTTGAGGCGGGAGCAGGGGCAGTACAGGAGATAAGGTATTTGCTCTGGGTGTGACTGCAGAGGCGGCAACCCTAGTTAAAATCCCTGGCACCACGTTTGATTCCCTGAGCCCCTCCAGGCCAGGAAAAGCTCCTCAGCACTGCCAGGGGTGGCCCAAACCCCTCTCCCCCCAACTGTTGAATCTTGGATCTACTCAGAATGGTAGTTTTCAAAAAAGGATGCCTGTAAAAATGAACTTTGCTAAAGCACTTAAAATTCTGCTTTTTGATGGGGAGGGGGGTGTGAGCCACACCCAGCAGTGTTCAGGGCTTACTCCTGGGGGTGCTTGAGGGACCATATTCAGTGCCAGGGATTGAACTGGGGTCGCTCCATGCGAGGCAAGTGCCTTACTTACCCCCATGTACTATCTTGCTGTCCCCAAGTGCTTAAAATTCTGCCTAGCAAAAATGACATGTTTATTGGTTTTGAGCTATGTAAAGCAAAGCAACCATTATTGGTGTAAAGGATGCCGATAAGGGCTCCAAAGCCATTCACTTCCTGAATTTCTGTGCAATGATGGCAAGGGACAGGCCTGGGCAGTACAAATACTGGGACAGTCAGAGGACATGGGCTTAAGGCCCAGCTGGTCCCTTTTTGACTCTGGGGTCTCACTCTGAGCCTTGGGTTCCTTGTCTGCAGGTGAGAGGTGCATTTAAAGATCCTTATTTCTCTCCATGAGGATTGTCCTTCCTCGTCCTGGAATAACCTGTGTGGATGGCCAGTCTCCTGAGCTGAGGTCCTGGAACATTTGGTGACCTTCAGAGCCAAGGCTAGACTCGCTGTTTTTGGACATTTTTAGCACAATGTCTTGGGACTGGAATAAAGGCTTGTATTTTCTCTTGTCTTGCTTTCAAAACAAGAGCAGTCACATGACTTAGTACGTTTATTGTCAAGTTATTAATGAAATGGGCCACCCTCTATTTTCTGAGCTTTTCTAAAGAAGTACAAGAATGAAATGCTGTTTAGGTAAAAGGTATCTTAGAGACACGCCTTGCAACCAGATTCATTATCTGCTGACAAACCAGACAAACGATCATGCTGGGAGGAGTGGATGGGTCTGAGGATGCTTATCTCATCCCTTGGACGACTTCTAAAAAGACATCAGTGACTCATGGAGCAGAAGAGAATGCGTAAACATAGAACTGGCAAAAAGAGCCGTACTGAGATCATGGAATAACGTTTTAATGCACATTTCTTTTTTCTCCAGAGAGCAATTTATTTTAAAAAATGAAGCCACTTCAGGCTAGAGAGGTAGGACAAGGGTCAGGGTGCATGGCTTGCACACAGCTGACCCCTCACTGATCCTCAGCGCCATATGGCCTCTCATGCACTGCCAGATATAGCCCTGGAGCTTCCCCTGAGGGTCCTCAGGTGGTCTGGGAAATCCCTGGCATCTTCATGCCCTCACACTGAACCCCTGGCCTGGATAAGAATTGCCCAGAGGGGCTCACAGGGCCCCCTGAACATTACTTGGGAGACTAGAAGAAAATAAAAATTAAGGGACTTTTCAATATAATTGAAATTAGAATAAATTCTCACTGGCATCTGCCTAAATTTAGAAAAAAATTTTTTTTCACTTAAAAAGAGTAATTTTTTCACTGCACTTTACACTTGAATTCAGCATTAAAGCTCAAATTCCTCTTCATATCAGAATTATATGCACTAATAAAAACAAGATTAGCTGCCATTTCACAAGCCATTTGCAAAATGTAGAAGTGCATTCCAAGAACATATCTGATTAGAATGACAACATGGAAATTGTAATGTTGAGATTTAATGTTTAACAAATGTTTTAAAATAAATTAAAAATCTATCCCAATATTTTATTTATAATGAAGACTTGCCATCAAAATTTCATTAGTGAACGGTTATTAACACATTCTCTGTGCTTTAGCATTGTTTGGAAATAGTTATTGAAGCATTCAAATGACAGCATCAATTAAAAAAGTACTCTTTTAGGGGCCTATTCCCAGTAGTGGTGGGTGGGTGTGGGCACACACTGCCAGGGGCTGAAAGCAGATCTTGGCATGCGTAAGGCACATACTCTCACAGGTGGCCCTGTATTCAGCCCATTAAAATCTTTTTATTATTTAAAACAATTAATTTACTTTTTAAACCACAACAAAATTGCTTTGCTTCCCCTTTATCGTTGCAATGACTAGGGGGTCACACTCAAGTTGTGGTACATGCACACATTTGGTTGTGATTTATACGGGGCTGGTTGGGAGAGGAAGTCAGTGTTAATGCGGGCTGTGGCAGCTGTGAGAAAAGGTGAGAGCATGTAATTTGCTGCTGCATGGAATGAGCTGGAGAGTATCATGCTGAGTTAGTTGGAAGGAGAGGGACAGACATAGAATCATCTCTCTCCTCTGCCAGATAGAAAGACACAGACACATAGTAGGGGAAGAACAGATACCCAAAGGCAACAGAAACCAAGAACTGGTCTTGTAGGAAGCTTACCACAGGGCAGAGAAGGGAGGGAAGAAGATGGGACACTGGCAGAGGGAACAGACACTCCAGTGCTAGGTACGGCATGTGAATGCAGTGTGCCTGAAACCCTCTAAGTCAAAGTATTGTAAACCACCTAGTACCTAAGCTAAAATGTAAATTAAAAATAGAGTTGGCCCAGAGTGACAGCACAGCAGGTAGGGCGCTTGCCTTGTAAGCTGCCAACCTGGATTCGATCCCCGGCACCCCATAAGTCTGAGTGCAAGGCCAAGAGGAAGCCCTGAGCACTGATGGGTGTGGCCCCCAAACCTAAAATAAATAAATAAAAATGAGGAGTGGGTCAAAAGGAGGAGGATCCAGTTTCCAGAGTCTGGTGGATGGGAGTCTGTTCTTTGTAAAACTGAGTTATACAAACAAATGCTTTGTAAACCAGGGGGCCACATAACAACTGAGGGAATCTATCCCATCCACCAATCAGGTGTCCATCCCAGGCCCTCACACAGCAAGGCAGGTAGGTGCTCTGCCGCTGAGCCAGCTCCCATCACATTAAAATAGTCTAAACTCCATATTCACAGGAGAATGGGTCATATTTCATTGCTGTGATTAAGTCAGATTTTGTTTTAACACGAAGCCTGAACTGAGGTGTTTGTCAGCGTGCTTTGCAAGCCGGGGTGATATACACGCAGGGCAGCTATGATCACCGCTATGATCGTTATTCCTATTTTTAGTTCTATTTCTCACCAGGCCCAGCATATGCTTGCTTCAGTTAATAAACATTTGCTGTGGTTAGGTGGAGCCATCGTGCATTGCAAAACCAACAGAGACTCACTACCCGTCTCCCTGCCCGTGTCCTGCTGAGAATAATTTGCTTAAGTGGTTTCAGTGGGTCGATGACCTCATTTTTTTTTTCCTTGGTGCTCTGCTTGAAATGTCCTCCAACCTTCTTTCTGGGGCATAGCAGGGGGGCAAGGCGGGTGCTCTCTGCACCCCGAGGCTCATCAAGCATGGTGAAAGGTGTTTTTTTAAATTTTTAATTTTTTGCTTTTTGGGTCACTCCTGGCGATGCACAGGGGTTACTCCTGGCTCTGCACTCAGGAATTACCCCTGGCGGTGCTCAGGGGACCATATGGGATGCTGGGAATCGAACCCGGGTCGGCCGCGTGCAAGGCAAACGCCCTCCCCGCTGTGCTATCGCTCCAGCCCCTATTTTTTGTTTTTGGCCACTCTAAACTTGCTATGACTTCAAGGACAAGCTCAGCGCCTTTCATTCCTTTGACTGCTCTATTTCTGAGCTCCAGAAGGAATGCCTCAAGTCTGATGGCAGAGTCTAAGAATATTGATCAGGAACCACTGTCTCAGGGAATCCGGTCAGCGGCACCTTCACCCGCCCACTGCTTTGCTTTTTCTGCCTTGATACAAGGCTTAGCACACAGGGGTTTAGAGCAGTGAGACCAAGGGCTGGAGAGATGAAAATACAGTGTGTGTGGGGGGGCACTCGCCCTACACCCGGCCCACCTGGATTGATGTCTGGCACCACATTCGGTCCTCTGAACTCCACTAGGAGTTATCCCCAAGCCCCACTATGTGTGATCTCAAAACAAAAACAAGCAAAAAAAAAAAAAAATAGAACCGTGGAGCAAAATAGCCCCTGAGAAAATAATCAACAAACCAATTGAGATCACCATCAATTGTACCTTTTCCCCCAAGGAATGTTGGTCCTTGGCTTTTTTTTTTCTTTCTGTTTTTTCTTTTGGGGGGCCACACTTAGCAGTGCTTGGGGCTACTTCCAGAAGGACCAGGAGACCATACGCAAGCCTTGTCCTTGTCGGAGTTAGACGTGTTTTCTAAATCACAGTGAGCCAGTTTCCTTGTCCCAGAGTAATGGGGATTAGAGAGAGCCTGAGCCCAGGACATCTCTAAAAAGATGGCAGCAGAGGTGGGTAACTTGAGCCCCTACAATCTTTGCTTTCCCTAATGTTCCAGGACAGCCACGACGGAGTAATGTCCCAGCTCAAAGAAAGGATGTTTTACTTTCTTTTTTCCCCATGATTAGCTAATGGACTTCCTAACGAAAAAGCAATATAACCTTATCATTGGTTCCTAAATACACACACACACACACGCACTCACAGGTGCACTATCAAGAACCAGCTCCTTCCTGTTCCGCTTTTACATTAATCTTTTTCTAAGCAAACAGGCCCTGCCATCTCCTGCCCACAGGAGCACCTGCACAGTGATACAGGTGCAGTGGAAGCAAAAGGAAGAAAATTCTGGGCCAGAAAGAATGCTCAGTGGACTGGAGTGCACCTTTGCATGTGGGAGACCTGATCTTGATCCCTGGCACCACATGTGGTCCCCCAGAGCATTGCCAGTAGTGATATGTGGGTGCAGAGCTGGGGTAGCCCCTGAGCACCACTCATGTGGCCCTAAAATCAATAGAAGAAGGAGCAGGAGGAGATGAAGATGAAGAGAAGCAAGATGATCACAAAAGGACGAATACTGTGTGATTCCACTTAGATGATGTAGCTAGAGCAGTGAAACTCAGAGGCAGTGGAGATTGGGAATTGGCAGGAGAAAGTGAGGAAAGGGGAGTGGGACAGTTTTGAATGAGGAGAGTGGTGACCTGGCAGGATAAACAGGAGTAGCACTGTAGCATTCTCATCCTGTTGTTCATTGATTTGCTCGAGTGGGCACCAGTAACATCTCCATTGTGACTTGTTATTTCTGTTTTTGACATATCTAATACACCACGGGTAGCTTGCCAGGCTCTGCCGTGCGAGCAGGATACTCTCGGTAGATTGCTGGGCTCTCTGAGAGGGATGGAGGAATCAAATCCGGGTCAGTCGTGTGCAAGGCAAACACCCTCCCCACTGTGCTATCACTCTAGAACAGGAATAGTAAGTGAAATAAGTCAGAAAAAGAGGTACAGATATAGAATGACTGCTGCAACCCTAAGAATAGGAGTAGCACTATAGCACTATCATCCCGTTGTTCACTGATTTGCTCGAGCGGGCACCAGTAACATCTCCATTGTGAGACTTGTTATTTCTGTTTTTGGCATATCAAATATGCCATGGGTAGCTTGCCAGGCTCTGCCGTGCAGGTAGGATACTCTCGGTAGCTTGCTGGGCTCTCCGAGAGGGATGGAGGAATCGAACCTGGGTTGGCCACATGCAAGGCAAATGCCTTACCTGCTGTGCTATCACACTATAATAGGAATAGTAAGTGAAATTAGTCAGAAAGAGAGGGGCAGACATAGAATGACTGCACTCATTTGTGGAATATAACATAACATGAGACAAACACCTAAGGACAGTAGAGATAAGAGCCAATCGGATCACTCCACGGTTTGGAGGCTGGCCTAATGTGCTGGGAGAAAAGGCAGCTGATATGGAGAAGGGACCACTAAGTGGTTGGAGGGATCGCTCGGGATGGGAGATGCGTGCTGAAAGCAGATTAAGGACCAAACATGATGGCCTCTCAGTATCTGTAGAGCAAACCATCCATCCAAAAGTATAGAGAGAGTAAGAAGGAAGGTGCCTGTTGCAGAGGCAGGGGGTGGTAGGGGATGGGGGAGGAGGGAGGGATATTGGGATCATTGATAATGGAAAATGCACTGGTGGAGAGATGGGTGCTTGATCACTGTATGACTGAAATGTAATCATGCAAGTTTGTAACTGTATCTCACAGTGATTCAATAAAAAAATTAATTAATAAATAACCCCCCAAACAAAAAGGATAGAAGTAATAGCAGAAGAATAGCAGCAGCAGTAGGAGTAATAGTAATAGAAGTAGTAGAGTGTGAGGTGAACGTGATGAACCACTACGCTATGAAAACTCCTAAAAATAGTAGAGTGGAAGGTTCTGGTAGCACCACAATATGAATATACTACACATCATGATCCCTACCACCATACACCATCATCAAATGGAACTTAGATGGAAAAAGCATTGTTTTTGCTTTATTTGAGGGCTACACCCAGTGGTGCTCAGGGCTTACTCCTGGCTCTGTGCTCAGGGGTCACTCTTGGTGAGACCCAGGGAACCCCAGGGGACCTGGATTGAACGTGGGTTGGCCACGTGCAAAACAAGTGTCCTACCTACTGTACTATAGTTCTGGCCCATTTGTTTGGTTTTGAGGCTACAGCAGTGGGACCCAGAGGTGACTCCAGCTTGCCTCTCTTGTGTATAGTTTGGGGGACTACGTAGTGTGTGTGTGTGTGTGTGTGTGTGTGTGTGTGTGTGTGTGTGTGTATCAAGGGAGAGGTTTGGACCCAGAGATGCAGCATACAAAGCTTGTACTTCAGCCTCTTGAATAAACTACCAACCCACAAATGAAAAAAGTTATTATAAAAGGTTAAAGAGAATCATTACATAAAAAAGAAATATTAATTTTATTTAAAGTTGTTTTTGTTTTTGTTTTGGTGCCACACCCAGAGGTGCTCAGGGATTACTCCTGGCTTTGCACTCAGAGATCATTTCTGTGGTGTCAGGGGACCACAGGTGATGCCTGGGATCGAACCTGGGTAAGTCACAAGGCAAGTGTCCTACTCACTATCACTTCGACTCCAAAAGGAAATGGTAAATTTATTGCATTAAGTCAAAATATTACATGCACATTACTTACCTTTATAGTTATATATACACTATGAAGTCTCTTATTTACATTCATAATGCTTTTGTTTTTGGAGGAGGTGTTTGGGAACTTGTAGGTGGGACCTTCAAACTCTTTTTCTTTTTTTTGCTTTTTGGGTCACACCTGGTGATGTACAGGGGTTACTCCTGGCTCTGCACTCAGGAATTAGTCCTGGCGGTGCTCAAGGGACCATATGGGATGCTGGGAATCGAACCTGGGTCAGCCGCGTGCAAGGCAAATGCCCTACCCGCTGCACTATGGCTCTAGCCCTAGGACCTTCAAACTTTAGAGCTATCCTGTGACCACAAACAGGACTAGCTTTGGTGGTCTCCTGTCATGTTACAGGTAGGAAGGGAAAAGGTTATCATTCAGGGCCACTAGTGATGATACAATGGTGCATCCTCAGAGGCTAAGTTGGCGGAATATCACACAGCCCTGCCCCGACAGGGACCCCCGGGCCTCCTCCCTCCACCTAAAGGGAAGAACAGGTCTAGAGGAGCCTGCTGACGAGGTACTGAGAGAACAGACTGAAAGTTCCAGTTACACCAGAAAGGTTTATATATCACAATGACAAGGCAAAAAGGAGGTCTAAGCCATCTGTTCCCATTTATGCTTAAGACACTGAGTTTTAGCAGAGAATGTCTGAGAGACAGGGTCATAAATCTTTCATAATTTGGAAAAGGAAATCATTTTAAAAACGATTAGCACACTTTGTAATAAAAAAGGCATGAACAAAAGCTGTAAAATCAGCTCTGACAACCTGGCCTGAAGTCAAAAATTGACAACTTAGAATTTGTGACCTCACAGAGTCTGGTTTGGGTGTATTCCCCCCTCCCTCCCTCTCTCTTTCTCTCTCCCTCCCTCCCTCTCTCTCACCTCTCCCTCTCCCTCCCTCCCTCCCTCCCTCCCTCCCTCCCTCCCTCCCTCCCTCCCTCCCTCCCTCCCTCCCTCCC
This sequence comes from Sorex araneus, assembly GCF_027595985.1. Taxonomy (NCBI): domain Eukaryota; kingdom Metazoa; phylum Chordata; class Mammalia; order Eulipotyphla; family Soricidae; genus Sorex; species Sorex araneus. Next base: position 96,025,969 of record NC_073304.1, on the reverse strand, counting down.
TTCTTCCCTCCTTCCCTCCTTCCCTCCTTCCTTCCTTCCTTCCTTCCTTCCTTCCTTCCTTCCTTCCTTCCTTCCTTCCTTCCTTCCTTCCTTCCTTCCTCCCTCCCTCCCTCCCTCCCTCCCTCCCTCCCTCCCTCCCTTCCTTCCTTCCTTTCCTTTCTATATGACAAAGTGTTTAAAATCCAAAGATAAACATTTGGTATTACACAGAATTCTAAGGCTAAATAAAAATGGGAGCCAAAGAGTCTGTTTAGTAAAGGATACATGCATATGTTTTATAATTATTGGGCTAGTTTTTCCCTTTTGGGTTTTCAGGCCACACCCGCAGTGCTGGGGCCTATTCCTGGCTCTGTCCTCACGGGTCAATCCTGGAGGTGTTTGACGACCATACAGGGTGCCAGGAATCAAAGAGGGCCAGCTGCATGCAAGGCAAGGGTCTTAACCCCTAGATATCTCCTAGTCCCTATGGTACTTTAGTGTATCATTTTCCACCTTTTTAAGTATTTCAATTATTTAAGGAAATTTGTTATCTTGGTTTTTGGACTTTTATTTTTTTCTTTTTGGGTCACACCTGGCGATGCACAGGGGTTTCTCCTGGCTCATGCACTCAGGAATTACTCCTGACAGTGCTTGAGGGACCCTACGGGATGCTGGGAATTGAATCCAAATTGGCCGCGTGCAAGGTAAACGCCCTACCCGTTGTGCTATCGCTCCTGTCCCGGATTTAGACTTTTTTACTATTTATTTTTGCTTTGGAGTCACATCCACTATGCTCAGGGCTGACTCCTGGCTCTGTGCTCAAGGAGCACTCCTGGCCTGGCTCGGGGAACTTGCGGTCAGCAGTGTGCAAGGCGAGTCCCTAAAGCCCCACGGTGCCTCTCTGGCTCTGACAGATTCATAATTTCCAATCAAGTCCTAAAACCAAGTCTTTGTTGAGTTATGAGCACAGAAACCCGTGGGACATGAAAAGTCGTCGAAAGATGAAGCATCTTATCATCCCAAGTGCCTTAGGAAAGATGGCTGCTCCAACCAGACACCGTGGGGCCGACCTTTTACACCCAGAGGTGCTCATTTCTAGGCTGACACCCAAGGACAGTAGAGACAAGGGCCAGGGGGATTGCCCCATAGCTGGAAGCCTGCTTCATGAGCGAATGGGAGAAGGTATACAGAACAGAGAAGGGATCACTAAGAAAATGATGGCTGGAGGAACCAGTTGGGATGGGAACAAGTTGGGATGTGTGCCGAAAGTAGATAACGGACCAAACATGATGACCTCTCAGTGCCTGTGTTGCAAGCCATGATGCCCAAAAGTAGAGAGAGAGTATGGGGAATATTGTCTGCCATGGAGGCAGGGGAGGGTGGAAAAGGGGGGTTATACCCGGGATATTGGTAGTGGAATGTGCACTGGTGGAGGGATGGGTGTTTGATCATTGTGAGATTGTGACCCAAACATGAAAGCTTGTAACTATCTCATGGTGATTCAATAAAATAAAAAAAATTAAATAAAAAAGAGGTGCTCATTTCTCAGTCTGGGGCTCCTGCCTTATGGGTCCCCATTCCAAGTTCAGGCAGAGGATTTGCTTGCCAATTTTACTGCCAAGTGGTGCGTTCTCCACTCCCTACCTCTCGCCCCATCCGTCTTCCCTCTCGCATTGGAGTTCTCTTTGGTGGAATCCTTCAGTGTCCCGTATTCCTTCTCCATCTTGGCTGCTTCCTCCTTGGTGCTGTCTGTTTCCTCGTGACTCTTCTCTGAAGGAGCTGCCATCAGACTGGGAACAGTCAGAACCTTCTTTCCACCAAGGGCCCCCGTCTATCCCTCCTACCCCAGGTATAAACTTGACCGAGAAGGTAGAGTTAAAGGGCAGATTCCCCACCCCCAACCCTACCCTCACCCCGATCTTAAAGGGACCTTCGTGAAGATCTAATCCAAACTTCTCCCCCTTCCCGTTTTGTGAGACAAAACGGAGGCTAGTTTTATTCTTTCCCATCTGCCACACTTGGGACCGCTTTAATTAAAGTCAGCAGTCAAGTATGATCCACAAGAAATTTGAGTCTTTGTTTCTTTTCTCTATTTTTAATTTTTTTTTTTTTTTTTTTGCTTTTGGGTCACACCCGGCGATGTTCTGGGACTACTCCTGGTTTTGCACTCAGGACTTCCTCCTGACGATGCCTGGGGGACCATGTGGGATGCTGAGGATTGAACTCGGGTCAGCAGCATGCAAGGCAAATGCTTTACCCTCTGTACTATCACTCTGCCCCAAGAAATTTGAATCCTGATGGAGGTTTTTTTTTCTTATTTTGGGTCACACCTGGTAATACACAGAGGTTACTCCTGTCTCATGCACTCAGGAATTCCTCCTGGTGGTGCTCAGGGGACCATATGGAATGCTGGGAATCGAACCCGGGTCGGCCGCATGCAAGGCAAATGCCCTACCCGCTGTGCTATCACTCCAGCCCGAAATTTGAGTCTTGAGTCCAAATAAAAGCCATGCTTGTTTCCCAACTTCCCCTTCAGGCTGTGTTTAAAAGGGCAGCCTATTAGGCAGCACAGCATGGGGTGGGTTGGTGGGGGGTCAGGTCCTCTCCTGCCCCTTCATGCTCCCCACCTCTACTCACCCCATGGACATGAAGAGAAACTGGGCCCCTACTGTGAAGACAAAATAACTCTTGCTTGAATCTCAAAACAACCAGAGTTTCTTTTAGAAATCCTATACCGAATGAAAAAGTATGAACCTTCAGGGCTGGAGCGATAGCACAGCAGGTAGGGCATTTGCCTTGTACTCGGCCAACCCGGATTTGTTTCCCAGCATCCCATATGGTCCCCCGAGCACTGCCAGAAGTAATTCCTGAGTGCATGAGCCAGGAGTTACCCCTGTGCATTGCTGGGTGTGACCCAAAAAGAAAAAAAAATTATGAACCTTGAAATACATAAATCTTTTCTTCATCAGCTTGGGCCACACCCAGTGGTGCTCGCGTGCTTATTCCTGGCTGTGTGGTAAGAGATGACTCCTGTTGGGGCCTGGAGGGGGACCATAGGGGTGTCAGGGATGGAATCGGTGTTAGCCAGGAGTAAGGCAAGTGCCTTATCCCCTGCACTATCTCTCTGGCCCCCCAGGTGACCTTGTGAAAATAACTGTCACACATCTGTTAAGTTAATAAAATAAGGAACCAAATCAGGTTTTTAAAAAGTGGTTGACCAGGGGCCGGAGTGATAGCACAGTGGGTAAGACGCTTGCCTTGCACACGACTAGCCTGGGTTCAATCCCCGTCATTACATATGGTCCCCTGAGCACCACCAGGAGTAATTCCTAAGTGCAGAGCCTGAGCACTGTTAAGTGTGGCCCCCCAAAATAAAAAGAGGTTGATTGCTATAGAAAAAAATTAGAATATCAGTTACTGTGTGTGTGTGTATGTGTGTGTATGTACGTATGATTTTTTTCTCAAGCTGTAATTTTGTTCCTGGATTTTGTCATTAGAATCACAGAGGGATGAAAAGATGTTGTCAGGTTATCAGAAGGTGCTTGAAATATCTCATTTAAAAAGTTGTCGGGGGGCTGGAGCGATAGCAGAGTGGGTAGGACGTTTGCCTTGCATGCGGCCGACCCGGGTTTGATTCCCAGCATCCCATATTGTCCCCTGAGCACCGCCGGGGGTAATTCCTGAGTGTAGAGCCAGGAGTGACCCCTGTGCATTGCCGGGTATGACCCAAAAAGCAAAAAAAAAAAGTTGTGGGGGACACCGATGGTGGGAAATGTAGGGTGTTGGAACATTGTATGACTGAAACCTGGTCATGAAAACTTTGTAAACTGTGTCTCTCACGATGATTCAATTCAAAAAATAAAATTAAAATACATTTTTTAAAAATGGCATGTTATGCATCAAGTGTGTCAGGACCACAAGACAAAAAAGATTTAAGAATTTGTGAATCTTTTTCTTTTCACTCTTCCCTCCCCCTGAAAGGAAGCATCCTTGTGCAGTTTGGGTCTGGCGTTGGCGGCGCTGGGTGGGACACAGGAGCAGAGAAACAGAGAAGGGGCTGGAATATACAACACTGGTGTGCACAAGCTATGCCAGAGGAGACAGAACTGGGAGAAGAGAACAAGCAAGGTGTGTGTGTGAGGGGGGGGGGCGGGGGTTCGGCAGGGAAAGTGGTCAGAGGCCAGAACTGTGGTCTGGGAAAGCACTGAACTGGGGAGAGAAAAAGATACCTCAGGAGGAATTTGAGGGAGAATCGCACAGGTTAGTGATACTGGGGTTATCCTCTCCCCATCAGCCACCTCTGATGTCTCTAATGTCAAGACCTACATTTCTTTCCACTCCTGGAATTTGACAGTTTGCTACCGAGGCTGGCTACAAAGTAGCCGAGGTGAGACCTATTTAATGATACTATTGCAGTTCAGAATGAAACCTCCTTGAAATCTGTAACTCTCTAATCTAATAAATTCACTCTTGACTATTCAAGGGGGCTACTGTGCGGGCAGGGGGGAAGACGTGGGGGGGGAGATAAACAACTAGAAAACCTGGAATAAATCATACCTGGGAAAAGCTTGCTTTTACTGTCGGTGACGTTTTTTTCTAGCTTGTTTTTGGTCTGCAGAGCAATTGTTTCATCCAAGTTTTCTAGAGGGGGGGATTGGGAAGAAATAGAAGTTTATTTCCTAAGAGTAATAAACTTTCACTGAAAGAGCTTCAAATTTCACCAGGAACATAAGAGCTACATGTGCACAGTCTTAACAGGGCTGTTAGATGCTCTACCATGGAATTTGTTTCCAGAAAGGGCGTACCTGAGACCCACACGGTCAATCTCCTAGTCAGTTTATGGTCCAAATCTACATCCCTGTTGTGGCCTCTGCCCAGACACATCCCGGAGTGGACTTCTAATGGACACCTGCAGTTTGGCCTGCTCACCACATACCAACCACACCACCATTTTCCTAGTTTCTTGATTTCACTAGGCACATTTCAAATTTCCAGTTACCAGTGTATCGAGATGTCACCATACTGGATGATGATAAATGATTATTTTCAGTATTGGAGAGAGTGATATTAGTCTGCACAGGTTTTAAGAACAAAACAGTGGAAGAAATGGAGATACTCCACCAAGGGAGAGAAGCTACAATCATTGCTCTGTTCTTAGACCAATTTTCATTGTTAAATGTTTGTGTGTTAGGTTTTGTTTTTTGGAATGCCACACCTGGCAATGCTCAGGGGTTACTCCTGGCTCAGTATTCAGTAATTAATCCTGGTGGTGCCCCCGGAAACCAATGGGGATGCTGAGTACTGAACCCAGGTTGGTTATATGCAAGTCAAGCACCTTACTGGCTGCATTATCTCTCCAGCCCCCAAATATTTGTGTTTTTAATAATTGTTTCTATGTTTTAAATTCATTTATATATGGATATTTATAGAGATTAACTACAGGGGTAATGTTTATGTTGTTCTTTTATTATTTTTTTAATTATTATTTTTTGCCTTTTTGGGTCACACCCGGCGATGCACAGGGGTTACTCCTGGCTCATGCACTCAGGAATTACTCCTGGCAGTGCTCAGGGGACCATATGGGATGCTGGGAATCGAACCCAGATTGGTCGTATGCAAGGCAAATGCCCTACCCGCTGTGCTATCGCTCCAGCCCCATGTTGTTCTTTTAAATGCCATGATTCATTTAAAACATGACCTCAGTCAGGTGTTTTAAAATTGCTATATATGTAAAAAATAAACCCCCACCCAAACTGAAAGTGGGACTGGAGAAATAATACATTGGGTTACTTGCCTTAGAGATAATTCAGATAATACTTGCCTTACAAAACCCTAATATAGATATGTATGTGTGTGTGTGTAAATTGAAGTATGCATGGGAGGAAAGTTGGAGGGAAATAAACAGGAACACTATCTTGGTGTAATTAAATCTTTTTCTGTATTTTTCACTTTTGAATGGAACTCAGGGAACCATATGTGGTGCCAGGGATCGAAATCTGGTCAGCCACATGCAAGGCAAGCTCTTTGCTTCCATGCTATCTCTCATGCCAATTTTAATTTAAGTAACATGTGACTGGTAGCTGCCATATGGAATAGCACAACTATAAATAATAGTGGAAATACCTGCCTAGCACATAAACCTTGTGGCAGCTTTATTTCTATAGGATAAATTACATAAGTGTGGGATTTCTGAAGGCACTGATACAAAACAATGATTCATCTGAGTAAAGCTTTTGGCTTATTGTTTTTTTTTTTTTTTTTTTTTTTTTTTTTTTTTTTTTGCTTTTTGGGTCACACCCAGCGATGCTCAGGGGTTACTCCTGGCTTTGCACTCAGGAATTACTCCTGGCGGTGCTTGGGGGACCATATGGGATGCCAGGGATCGAACCCGGGTCGGCCACGTGCAAGGCAAACGCCCTACCCGCTGTGCTATCGCTCCGGCCCCTTGGCTTATTGTTAAGTGAGTGAAAAAGAGGTCACAAAGCACTGTGTGAACCATAAAGTCATTCTCTTGTTGAACAAAAGGAAAAAATGACATAAGTATATATGTATGAATGGCTATGCAGACACACATAGAAAAACATTTGGGGGAGGGAGATTTAAACCAGAATGTTACCTGGGTCAAGGTATTACGGGTGACTTTTCACTTCCTCTCAAACATCTTTTTGCATTGACTGAGTTTTGAAATAAATATCTTTTTTAATCGTCAGAAAAAAACAGCAATATTATTTTGATAGAAAAAATAAATTCACTCAGAATGATTCTGGATTGCTCTGTCCTATGAGAATTCTTCTCTGATTAACTCTCCCTCCTGTACTAAAGATTAGAGTAAGACACTGAAGTGCTCTTGTCTAAAGGATAGTAGGAATGAATGGTATTTGCTGATGACACCAAGAAGAGAAATAAAGGGCCTAAGACCAAGCAAAACAAAATATCTACATGTAGAATTAAAGAATGTCAATGGTTATATATATATATATATATATATATATATATATATATATATTCCCCCTTCAGCTTAGGAAATCAGGGTTCAGCTAACTCTTTCTGTAGAAGGTCAGTACATATTTTTTTTCACTCTGCAGACCAGATGGTCTCCATTGCATCTATATCTATCCCTGCTGTTGGAGCAGGAAAGCAGCCACCTGCACTAAAATGAGCATGGCTGAGCGCCAACTAATTCCACTTTTGGACACTGTAGCACTGCAACACTGTCGTCCTGTTGTTCATCGATTTGCTCGAGTGGGCACCAGTGACAACTCCATTGTGAGACTTGTTGTTACTGTTTTTGGCATATCGAATACACCATGGGTAGCTTGCCAGGCTCTGCCGTGTGGGCAGGATACTCTTGGTAGCTTGCCGGGCTCTCCGAGAGGGACAGAGGAATCGAACCCGGGACAGCCGTGTGCAAGGCAAATGCCCTACCAGCTGTGCTCCAGTTCTTATGGACACTAAAGTTTGAATTTCACATGGTCTTCTCTTATCACCAAATACTATTCTTCTCTTAGCGTTTTAGCCATTGAAAGACGCTCAAGTCGTTCTTAGCTTGTGTGCTATACAAAAGTAGGTGAAGTGCCAGATTAGGTGTATGAGCAGTGGCTTCCCGATCTCTGTCACAGAGAGGAAAGCCCTTTAGCAGGGGACAGATCAGGGCCTTCCTTGCCAAGACGATGCACTGGGGCTGGCAGCAGAGCTTCTGAAGCCCCCCATATGCCTCTAGCCTCAGAGGTAGTGAAAATCAGGACTCCTTTCTCTGCCATTCACAATAAATTGAAAAACCAAAGTCACACTTGGAAGGAATCACCTTCATTAATAAGATGAATAAAACAAATGCAAAATGTTACACTTGATTCTATGGCGATAAAGGGGAGAAAACCTCTGGTCAATTTTATTATCAGGCTGGGCAGTTCTGATTCCCAGATTATTCAAACTCTTGGCACAAATTACCCAGGTAGTGAAGTGACTGTTGCCTAATCATCTGTAATTCATTCTTTTGGTTGTTGTTTTTGTAGGGGGTATGGGTTACATCTAGAAGTGCTCAGGAGTATTTCTGGTACCATGTAAAGGGAGGCTGCTAGCATTGTTCAAGGACCTTACACAGTGCAAGGCAATTCCTTAATCCCTGTTGTTTTTGACAATGAAAACTACCACAGCAGAAACCTCTCACCCAGGTAGGAAACACCTTCTTCCGGAGATATGGTGCCATACTTGACCATCATCTTCACAAAGTCAATCAACGTTTTCATGATGGTAATCAGAGTTTCCTTCTCTTTTGCCTCTTTTTCTATATGAAAGAGCAAAACAATTTAAAAATAATTAGTATAACTTCACTTTTCACTGGTGATGTATGAAGTACAGAACCTTAGCGAACTATTTCTTCCAATATTTATAGCTAAATTTATAGTAAGATAACTATTGATTTTATAGCAGTTTAATGGAAAAATTAACTCTAAAATCAGAAAAAAATTAATTTCCTTGTCTGAAGAAATAAAACTCTAAGGCTAGACAAAGTCTACTTCCCCATGGCTCTTCTTTTTCAGGTACAAGGAAGGAATTTTTTTTCTCTAAATGCTTCTAACCTACTTTTTTAAAAATCTTCCCCAAAGAGGAGGTTGGTGTGCAATAGTCATCAGTTTTTATCTTCTATTTATGGTGATGGGCTGGAGCTATAGCACAGCAGGTAGGCATTTGCCTTGGATGCAGATGACCCGGGTTTGATTCCTCCGCCCCTCTCGGAGAGCCCGGCAAGCTACCGAGAGTATCTCACCTGCACAGCAGAGTCTGGTAAGGTCCCCGTGGCATATTTGATATGCCAAAAACAGTAACAACAAGTCTCACAATGGAGACGTTACTGGTGCCTGCTCAAGTAAATCGATGAGCAACAGGATGACAGTGATACTGTGATCTATATCTTTCTATATAAAGGGGGAAAAAAAGGAAAAAAGAATATGGGCCAAGATGAGGAAAAATGAAAAATAAAAATAAATAAAGAAAATTCCATAAGGTGGATCTTTTAAACACCATCCAAGGGCCTGAGAGATAGTGCAGGGATTAAGGTGTCCTGCCTGCATGCAGCTGCCCTGGATTCCACCCTGGCACCTGAGCATCACCAGGTGTAGCCCCAGTGGCTCCAGCATGTCTAGGGAGGACCTCACCCTCACCCCACAAGAAAAACCAATAAAAACAAAGTTGTGAGCATCCCTTGTTATTTTCTGCTTTGCATACTCCAGAGTAGCCGAAGATTTCAGTTTATTATTTTCAGGCTGTCTACATCAACAACAGTGATCAAATTTTTGTTTGTTATATAGACACAGGCCTCGCTTGGCCTTCGTGGCTTCCCCACTCTTGCTCTCTATCCGAAACAAATGTGAAATGTCTGTTCATTTTTTGGTGTGTGTTTTGGGTCACATCCAGCAATGCACAGGGGTTACTCCTGGCTCTGCACTCAAGAATCACTCCTGGAGGTACTCAGGGAACCATATGGGATGCTAGGAATCGAACTCAGGTCAGCTGTGTGCAAGGCAAATGCCCTACTGCTGTGCTATCGCTCCAGCCCTGAAATGTCTGTTCTTGAGTTAGATCTATAAAGGGGTGAAAACCTCTGGTTCATTTCATTATCAGGCTGGGCAATTCTGGTTCCCAGATTATTCAAGCTCTTTTGGCACAAATTACACTAGTAGTGAGATGACTGTGCCTAATCCATAATTCAGTTTTTTGGTTGTTGTTTTTGTAGGGTTCATTCAAACCCTGGAATGAATGATGGCAATAAAAACGCTTGTACATGTAACTTGTTTCCCCTGGAAATGACTTTAGAATGAGCTTCTGCTTCTGGAGACCATCCTTGGTCCTTTGACTCCAGGCCTTAGCCAGATGCCACTGAGCCCCTATGCTGCTGCCTATTTCCCGGGCTCTGTGCACGCCAGGCCTTTGAACTCTTGCCTCGTCTCAAGAACTTTGTTTTTAAAGAACAAATAATTTCCCTGGTGTGTTTTGGGCTCCTGACCTCCTCCAGTTCATTGTTTAGCTATTTTAATTCATTTGGAGACTGAGTTGAAAATATCTAAAAAGAAAAATTTATTATAAAGAAAAGAGGGACTGGAGTGATAACACAGCAGGTAGGGCATTGGCCTTGCACACGGCCAACCTGGGTTTGATTCCCAGCATCCCATAGGGTCCCCTGAGCACTGCCAGGAGTAATTCCTGAGTACATGAGCCAGGGGTAACCCCTGTGCAACGCCAGTTGTGACCCCCCCCCAAAAAAAAAGAAAGAAAAAAGAATAAATTATAGGTGAGGGATGTAGCTCAGCAGCAGGGCACTTACCTTGCATGTGTAAGGCCCTAGGTTTATCCTGATCACCACACACACACACACACACACACACACACACACACACACATACACACACACACACACACACACACTGTTCTATGTTCTGTGCCCTCCACTAACAGAGGAAAATAAATCTTTTATATGATATTTGTAATAAGTTGAGGCTGAACTGGGTCAAGTCAGGGACACTGACTCATCTCCACATCTGTTCAATATTCATCTCATCCCCTGAACACAGTGCATGCTCAGCAAGTATTTGTTGAACAAATAAATGAACCCTCTGTTAACAGAAAGATTAAACTATCCAGTAACTCCCTCCTTCCTGATTGCTGTTTAAAAAAAATATTTCCATGACTAGTGTACATAAACTTAAAAAGAAATCAATGTGCACTCTTCCCGGAGGCCAGCAGAGATGTCACCCAGGACTGCATTTGAACACTGAAAACAGGAAGAACAAGACCCCACCCACACATTTCCTGGAGTTGCCATTCTGTTCCACCTCATCTGAACAAAACATCAGGCTTACCTGAATCAATACTTTTGAGCAGCGTATAGAAGTTTGGGAAATACTGAAGTTCTTCAAAATGATCTTCACTGTAGGTTTTAGTTCTCCTTTGCAAGCCACTGGCCAAGGTTAAGGTGTTTGAGACGGTCTCATCGTTCTCCTTATTAGGAAAACCTTCTTGAATGGCTGCCACGGAAGGCTCCAGGGGGAGTGGGGGAATCAATAAAGATAAATAAACGAATAAGCCTTTTGCTAGAACTAATGGCCCTCCAGCTTGATTTATCCTTTTGACTTACGCCAAGTTCAAGAATGCCTCTTCCGGGGCTGGAGCGATAGCACAGTAGGTAGGGCGTTTGCCTTGCACTCGGTCAACATGGGTTTGATTCCCAGCATCTCATATGGTCCCCTGGGCACTGCCAGGAGTAATTCCTGAGTGCAGAGCCACGAGTAACGCCTGTGCATCACTGGGTGTGACTCAAAAAGGAAAAAAAAAAAAAGAATGCCTCTTCTGTGCTGGTCTCTGAGGGATCCAACCGTAATCTCACATGAGGGCACAGAGGCCCATGGAGGTGTTGCTGATACTTAAGAGATTGACGCTTACCCTAAAGACCCTGATCCTGCTCGGGGGAAGTGATTTCTAGGTTTCTTCTCTGACCAAGTTCCCCTTCAGTGGGTCTCTTAAGTGACATATAGAAATGTTTTTTCTGGGTTCGGTGAGATAGCATTGCAAGTAAGGCACTTGTCTTGTACACTGCTGACTCTGGTCCAATCCCTAGCACCACATAAGGTCCTCTGAGCATCATCAGGAGCAACCCCTGAACACTGCCAAGTGTGGGGCAAAAAGGAAAAAAAAACCAACCAAAACACCAAAAATAGGACTTTTTCTGAGGATGGGAGCTTGGAGTTCCCCAGAATATATCTAGAAGGATGGTGCCCTGGTAAGGGAAATTGGTCAGAATGTTCAATATCAACAGAGAAGCACAACACTTGGGGACATTTTCAGGGATTTATGGAAGAAGCCAGAGGACTTCCTCCCAGACTTGATGTGACCCCTTTGCTTGCCATCTTAGTTAATGAGGCACCATCTACTCAGTGGATTAGACTGAAACCTAAGCACTTTTCTGGCCTCTTCCACCTTCTTTTCCTCCATTCAGCCCACCAGTCGCCTGATCTTCAAAACTGATCCCATATATGTACATTTCTCTCTCTCTCTCTTTTCCCCATCCCACTCTCTCACAGCTGCCTGCATGTCTCACTTTCAAAGTGGGCCGCCAAGCACCTCCGGTCCATTCCCCACATGGTAACCTTGCTTAAACTCACCATGGAACTTCGCTGCTTGAAAATCCTTTGGCGTTTTCCCATGGCTTTTCAAGTAAGGATCAGGGTCCCTCTTTGGTTTGGTGGTCCTTCCTGCTTTGGCCTGGGTCCACCTTCCCCGAAACATCCCTGAAGGCCTGCTGTGCCAGCCACACCATGCGTGCCAACAGCCTGGTTCCCCCACATCCTTTCCTGCACGCTTCTCTCACGTTCACAAGTTGACTCCTATCCAGTCTTCAGTTCTGGGCTCAAGTCACTTGCCAGAAACATCTTTCCTAAGGCTAAATTTCTGGCAGAGACTCTTTTTATGAGATCTCACAGCACCAAGTTTCTCTCCTCCGAGCACTGAATGAGCTGTCATTCAGGCACATGGCTGCATGAAGATGGTCTGTTTCCTCTTACACCTTACACCTCTTTTGGCCATACCCATCTGTGCGCAGGGTTGACTCTTGGCTATATATATCAGGGATCACCCCCTGTGGGGCCCAAGGGATGATATCACCCCCAGGTCAGCCACATGCAAGGCAAATTCCTTACCCACTATACTATCTCAATACCCTCAGGTATTCCATCTTTTGAAATGTGCACTGGATCCCCAGTACTTACGATCCAACTGTTAAATCAGCAAATATTTAGGAGCCAGAGCTGTGGCTCAAGTGGTAGAGCACATGCCTTTCTCCCGCAGGACCATGGGGTTAACCCCTGATACTGCACGGATTCCCAGTCTCAAACATTGCCGGGGTAGCCCTGGTGGTCCTCAGAGAACCACTGGGCTTGCCTCCTATAGCTCCCTCCAACTAAACCAAAATATTTACTGAAGGGACCTTTCAGTGCACTGCTGCATTCAGCGCACAGGTCAGACACAGTTTGGAGATGGGCAGGCAAGAAGACCATAAGAGGGGCTGGAGTGATAGCACAGCGGGTAGGGTGTTTGCTTTGCACACGGCCAACCCGGGTTCGGTTCCCATATGGTCCCCCACCACCGCCAGGAGTAATTCCTGAGTGCAGAGTCAGGAGTAACCCCTGGGCACTGCTGGGTGTGACCTAAAAAGCAAAAAAAAAAAAAAAAAAAAAAAAATTTAAAAATTAAAAAAAAAAAAAGACCATAAGAGGAGGGAAGGAGCTCAGAAATAGTTAGGTTCAGTCCAGGGATAAGCTTGCGTGAAAGTCATGAGCACTTTGACAAAATCTAGGAAAAAAATTTTAGAGTGGAGATCTTCAAAAGCTATTTACCAAAAATATGGAAGTTGGAGGGGGTAGCAGAGCGGGAGAGAGTGCTTGATGGGCTGAGCTCAGCCTTTGTGTGCTGGAAGCCCAGAATCCTCCCCGAGCAATGTGGCTGTGACTCGGGGCCACCCTTGAGTATGGGGCTGGGAGTAGCTGCTAAACATTACTGTGGTATAGCCCCCAAACAAGATAAAACAAAAGAAGTAAGGGGCGGGGCTGGAAAAGCCCCTGGGCACCTCTGGATGTGGCCCAAATACTGTCCCAAAATAAATAAGTTTTTAATTAATTAAAAAAAATTTTTTTGGTGGGGCTGGCGCGATAGCACAGCGGGTAGGGCGTTTGCCTTGCATGCGGCCCACCGGGTTTGATTCCCAGCATCCCATATGGTCCTCTGAGCACTGCCAGGAGGAATTCCTGAGTGTGGAGCCAGGAGTAACCCTTGTGCATCGCCAAGCGTGACCCAAAAAGAAAAAAAAAAACAATAAAAAGAAGTAAGGGGAGCAAAAGAGTTTTCAGACTATTTAATCAGCATTAAAAAACAAACAAACAAACAAACAAACAAACAAACAGACCCAGATCCATTGGGGCCAGAGAGATAGTCCAGCAGGAAGGAGGCTTGCCTTGCACACAGAAAACCTGGGTTTGATTGCCAGCACCACCTATGGTCCCCTGAGGCCCTCTGGGAGTGACTCCTGAACTTAGAGCCAGGAGTAAGCCTTGACCACCATGAATGTAGTCCCCAAGCAAAACAAAACAGAAGTCCAAACCCAATTCTGTTTTCTAGCTTCCCCTAGCTTACCCCTGTAGCATATGCATCCTGGGTCCTTGTATTTGGGATTCATGTTGTAACAGATGGGGAGTCATAGAGATAGGGAGTCATGGTGATGGGGAGTCATGGTGATGGGGAGTCATGGGACGGGGAGTCATGGTGATGGGGAATCATGGTGACGGGGAGTCATAGTGATGGGGAGTCATGGTGACAGGGAGTCATGGTAGGGAAAAGCAAAGGAGACATGAGGAGCTTGAGTTTCTAGAGTATACTCAAGAATTCAAGGTGAGGAGAAAGGTTTTAATCACCTGTTTAATGCCAACCAAAAAGATAAAGAGACAAGGAGTCCAGCACAGGGAAGGCAGGCTGAACTGTCGGTCCATGCCAAGGACAGCCAATGAACTTCTGAACAAACAGAAAAGGGGGGAGCAGAGGGAAGGGCACAGGGTAGACCAGAGGCAGCATCAGCGAATAGATATTAGGGTGGAAGTTGCTCTGGGAATCTGGAAATTGGTTGGCACAAGGCACATCAAACCAAGTTTTTTTTTTTTTAGGAATTTGGGGGCAAATTCTATCTACACAACTTGGATAGCAGAACAACTATAAAATAATTGATTCCAGGGGCTGGAGTGATAGTACAGTAGGTAGGGCACTTGCCTTGCAAGCGGCCAACTCTAGGTTCGATCCCTGGTATCCCATATGGTTCCCCAAGCACTGCCAGAAGTAATTACTGAATGCAGAGCCAGGAGTAACCCCTGAGCATCACTGGGAGGGACCAAAAAATGTTTGATTCCAGTTCACTGGATTCATACAAATAGCTTTTATGTAAAATGAAACCTTTCAAGAAATAATACTTTACTGTGGCATATAGGATCTAACTTTTGTTCCATAATATGATATGCACCTTTGAATTATTTTCAAAGTATGTGTAGAGACACAGCCAGGCAGATACAACACAGGCAGATGCACTCACGTGTACTCACCACTTTGCCTGGGAGTTTTCCAGCCTGACTCTCAGTCCTGCTCGTAGGTGTATTGGGCTCCTCCTCATAGTTATTGGCTTCCTTAGAGATCAATTTCTGTAAAACTTCTGCTACTTCATCCTCCAGTGTCTGTGCCTGGCTTTCTGTAATCTAGTATAGTCAAAACATGTACGTTATTCCAACTTTTGTAATTTAAAAAAGTCGCAAACTCTGTAGCTGAAGATGTATATTTAGATGACAAGACACTCTTTATGGACCTAGTCTGTAGACAGACTCTGTGAACTCTCTCAGCCTGTATGTGGGATCCTCTGTGAGAGAGTAACTTTAGAGGTAATTGCTCAGCACTGTCGGAAGAAGTGTCTGCCTGTCCACTATGCAGAGGTCAGTCCTTCCTGAAACCCATGGGATTGATTCTGAAAAACTCCTTAGAACTTGTTTCTCAGCCCTCAACTATGGGAGGTCCAATAACCTTTGAAACTCTGCAAATTTATGTCCCAACTAAAGCCTGCCAGGGTTGTCTGAGGGTAGGGTCCTCACTTAGATTTCCCAAATATTGCATATTGGTTTTTGTTTGCCTTATTTTGTATTTTATTTGGGCTCCATACCTGGAGAAGTTCAGAGGCTATTCCTGGCTCTGTTCTCAGATATCATTCTTGGCAGTGCTCTGGAAACCATAAATGGTGCCAGGAACAGAATCCAGGTAAGCTGCACGCAAGGCAAGTGCCTTACTCCCTGTACCCTCTCTCTCTCCAACATTGCAAAAACTCCATCCAACATTGCAAATCTCTGCTCCTTCTGGCTGTACATATGGCTTTTACTTCTGCTGGCTAAGTCCTAGACATCCTTCAAGGCTTTCATCAAATACCTCCTCCTCCTCTGTAGCTAATTTCCCAGCTGGATAAAATTCAACCTCTGGCACAGTGAAACCACTTCTCTGGTTCTTACGCAATTTGCACTATAGACATGTATATACTTGTTTAGTTCCTCTGAGACAGAGTTCCTACTGGAAAGAATAGCGTCTAATCTGTCCTTGAAACCTACAGTGCCTTGTCCAAAGTAAGTTCACTGTAAACATTTGACACTTGAAACAAGTGTCTTAGTTTCTTAGCTTATTCCAAACTAGACCAAGAACTTTGGTTTCTTCTCATGCAAATAACTTACTAGGCCAAGATTCAGCAGTTTAGAAACAATCTTGTCAAATACGCCTCTGTCATTTTCCTCATAAATCCTGGTAGCAATTTTCTGGACAATGTCTTCAGCAGTTAAAGGAGTTCCATCTAGCTGATGAAGGCCGTCTGGATCATCTAAAGAGAGCGATCACAATTTCACCCCACGATGTGTGCAAGCCTATTTCATGGATCACATCATCATAATCTGTCTTTGCTCTAGTGTATTCAACTATGCTTGGAATATATTTACAGAGGTCCATGTAAACCTGTGGTTTTCAAATAATATTTGACTCTAAGTGAACAGCCTGATGATAAAAGAAAGATTCTGAAAGCATCTGATGTGACAAATAGAAAAGGCTTCTCCTTGGGCTGGAGAGATAAACAGGGGTCATAGTTCTTGCCTGGCAGGTAAAGTTCTTCCCTATACCATGTAGGGGTCACTCCTGAACACAGAGCCAGGAATAGCCCTGAACACTGCTCAGTGTGTCCCTGAAAGAAACAAACAAGAAAACCTAACCAACAAAATCCCCCCAAAAGGCCTCTCTATTTTTATTATCATTAATAATGCAAACAATATTATGCTAGCAATATTAAGCACCACAACCTGATGTGTGATCTCTGGCAAGCAACAATAACACGGCAGAGAGTGCTAGAACAAGCAGGTAGGGTGCTTGCCTAGCACATGGTTGACCTGGATTCAATCCCTAGCACCCCATATGGTCCCCTAAGCCCTGCCAGGGAGTGATCCTTAAGCACAGAGCCAGGAGTAAGCCTTAAGCACTGCTGGGTATGGCCCAAATATAAAAACAAATAACAAAATGTGACAACAGAATGACACAAAGCCACTTGAAATCTACGTCAATATTTGCAGAGGAGCTTGTATGTATCGTTAGCTTTTAGCAGCACTACTTTAGGCTAAAGGAGGGTCCATTCTAAGAGAAAAAGAACTTACATGGGGCTGGAGCGATAGCACAGCGGGTAGGGCATTTGCCTTGCATGCGGCCGACCCGGGTTCGATCCCCGGCATCCCATATGGTCCCCCAAGCACCGCCAGGAGTAATTCCTGAGTGCAAAGCCAGGAGTAACCCCTGAGCATTGCCAGGTGTGACCCAAAAAGCAAAAAAAAAAAAAAAAAAGAACTTACAGGGATTTGGTGGAAGGAAGCATTGCTCTATGTCCATGAAAAATTCCTAGGAGGGGCTGGAGTGATAGTACAAAAGGTAGGTCATTTGCCTTGCACGCAGCCAACCTGGGTTCAATTCCCAGCACCCCCGATAGTCTCCGAGCACCACCAAGAGTAATTCCTAAATGCAAAGCCAGGAATAACACCTGTGCATCTTCAGGTGTGACCCAAAAAGAAAAAAACAGTCCCAGGAATTGATTGGTGTTTTCCAGTCTCTAGGACACTGAGCAGCATATAACTATCTGCAAGTTTAAAAGTCACTAGCACTTGTCATCTTTTGGGTAGACTAGAAAAAAAATCATATTTCTAGCCCCAATAAGACCTCTTATTATCAACAAATCCTTGGGTAACAGTAAAGGAAGATATTCAATGCAATTATGAGACTCATGGAACTGGAGAGATAGTTCAGTGGGTAAGGCGTTTGACTGGTATGTACCTAATAGGTTCAATCTCTGGTACCAAATAGGGTCCCCTGAGACCTGTCAGGAGTGATCCCTGAGCTCAAAGCCACAAGTAAGCCCTGAGAACTGCCACATGTGGCCCAAAACAATTACATAATTATGAGGTGCAGGTTAATCATGAATCACGAATCACGAAATCCCACTGATCGTCAATTTCTCGAGCGGGCTCAGTAACCTCTCCATTCATCCTATCCCCGAGATTTTAGAAGCCTCTCTCCACTCGGCCTTCCCAAAGATGCCACATTGGAGGCTCTTTCAGGGTCAGGGAAATGAGATTCAACTTGTTACTGGCTTTAACATATGAATACATCATGGGAAGCTTGCAAGGCTGTCCCATGTGGGCAGGAAACTCTCAGTAGCTTGCTAGTTTCTCCCAGAGGGAGAAGTAGCTTATAAGATATCTCAGAGTTTTTGGGAGCTGGTTTTTAAGTCTCTGGATGTTGGCCCTTGATAGGATTACACACACCTGGGTTCCTCTGCCGGTACCTTCATGCGTGAGGCTTGTCCGAACGTATGGAGAGGGGCCTTGAGCATGGCTGTGGCTAGGTTCCGGTGGTCTTCCGCCACCGGGAGCTCTACTTGGGGCAGGGAGGGAAGCTGGAGCCTATCCCCTCCGAGGGGCCCTGGGGAAGACAGCCAGGCACACGGGCAAGAGGTTCAGGTTAAATAAGGTAAAAAGTACCTTTCAATCACTAAATAGCTGGGGCTGGAGAGAAAGCTCAGCAGGCTGAGCACAAACTTTGCATGCAGGGGATCTGACTTGATTCCCAGCAGCATGTGGTCCCCCGAGCATCAGGGACCTCCTCTGGGGCACAAAGTGACCCCGGAGCACTTCCAGTGTGTCCCCCCCCAAACCAAAAATAATAAACTTCTATAAAAACCATGAAATATTATGTGAACACAAATGTTACACTGCAACTATAAACTGTGGATCTGTCCCTGAAATAACGGAACTGCAATTTTCTTCTGAGAAAGTAGACTGCGTTGCTAGCCAAATTCTGCCTAAACAACTCTGATCTTATTCACTCAGAGAAAGAAGAGCCTGGCCTTTTTTCCCCTTCTGCTTTTGCTCTTTTCTGAGGATCTGGACAGGACTCTTCCATAGCCCACCTTGCAGACTCTGTGAAGAGGGCAATGTGTTGAGCCTGGTGCAGAGATCTCGTTGTACGGAAAGGGGCTGAGTTGGAGATTACACACGGAGCTTCTCTGGCTGTCTGTTGCTGCCAAGCTGCTGGCTAACCCAGATACAGTGAGCCCTTTGAACCCTGTGTACCAGCATGACTAATGAGCTGAGAAGCCCCTAAGCAAAACCTCCCCAAATCTCAGTTTTCCTTCTGGGGGACTGAGAATCTGGTTCATCATCCTTAAATTCAGCAGCCAAGCCTTATGATCATGTTGGTCTGGTTTTTCCATTTGTGGGTTGCAAGCCAAGACTCTTGGGAACATGTGGAGCAGAAACAGCCTAGGTCTAAGGAGAGGTGGAGAATTTATTTCCCTTGTCTCTTATCCCTCTGGATATGACAAAGGAAGAATACTGGCTGCCTGATGGAGCTGGAAAATAACTGAGATGACTGCTTTTCAGTTCAGTTACTTCACAACAGGGAGAACAGCCCTGAAAAAATATAGCCTTTCTCCTCAGCTGTACTCTGTGCGGTCTTCAGCCAGAACGTGGGTCTCCTCTAGTGCAGCTGTGCTCAGAGGGGTACTAGAGGAATACCAAGGTGCTGCTCCTTTCGGGTCACTGCTTTTCCCTAACCCCTTGGAAACGGAGTTATGCAGGATGAATTCTCTATTGCTCACGAAGGGATATTTCACCCTCCTAAGAAACCCTTCAGAGGGAAGCCGAACGGCTTCAACAAATACAACTATTTTTAGTTGCTGTTTGTTGGGCACACAGGGGTCACTCCTGGCAGGGCTCAGGGGACTGTATATGGTGCTGGGGATAAAACCCAGGTCAGCTGCATGCAAGGGAGCACCCTACCCACTGTACTATCACTCTGGCTCCTGTAGAACTTTTTTGTTTGTTTTACATTTTGGGGGTCACACCTGGTAATGCTCAGGGATTATTCCTGGCTCTGCAGTCAGGAATTACTCCTGGTGGTGCTGGTAGACCATACGGGATGCTGGGGATTGAACCCGGGCCAGCTGCATGCAAGGCAATTGCCCTACCCACTGTACTATCACTCCAGCCCAAGTAGAACTTTTTTTTTCTTTTTTGGGTCACACCCGACAATCCTCAGGGGCCTACTCCTGGCTCTTGCACTCAGGAATTACTCCTGGCGGTGCTCGGGAGACCATATGGGATGCCGAAGATCAAGCCCAGGTCAGCCGCGTGCAAGGCAAATGCCCTACCCACTGTGCTATCCCTCTAGCCTCCCAAGTAGAACATTTTAAAGGCAGCTTTCAACATTTTGGGTGGACATGAAAGTCACATACTAAGTCATCATCTGCACAGTATCACTGTAGCACTGTCGTCCCGTTGTCCATCGATTTGCTTGCGGGCACCAGTAACGTCTCCATTGTGAGACTTGTTGTTACTGTTTTTGTCATATCAAATAAGCCCCGGGTAGCTTGCCGGGCTCTCTGAGAGGGACAGAGGAATTGAACCCAGGTCGGCCGCGTGCAAGGCGTGCAAGGCCCTGCTTGGTGCTATCGCTCCAGTCCCATCGGCACAGTAATGTTTTGAATTCCAAGCATCCAATTTGGCATTTGATATTTACTTGTTCAATACATTTTACAGAGGCACTTCTGAGCAGTGTTTGGGGTCCGGGAGTCACTCCTGGTGATACTTAGCCATGCTCAGTGGGGCAGTACTGAACTGCTTGGGCCCAGGGGGGCTGGAGGCCACCACCAGGGTTATATATACCTGCTGGTATTTGAGTGGACCATTGCTCCAGCCCTTTCAGCTCTCCCCTTGATTTCTGTTTGGTAGATTTTTTTTTAAGAGTCTTAACAGGGACCAAACTGGAAATAGGGTTTGTTTAGTTATGGTCCCTAAATGCATAGAGCTAACTGTCCATTTCATCATCTGACATGCAGAATTGACAAATGAGTATTTGGGAGATGCATGTAGGAACCCCAAAGCATTACTTCACAAGAAAACAAACATAAAACCCTCCAAGTTTGGGGAAAACCTGAGTTGCATGTACTACAGAAAACATCGAAAACAATAACTGATCAGCTCGATAGCACAAGCCCATTTAGAGTTTTCTTACAGGTGTGACTGAGCTGAGAAAATACCTGCAGGTAAGCTCCCTCTCCTCCCGTTGCAAGGTAAGTCTGCACATTGCTGAGGCTTTAGTCACCTTTGTGGTCCCAAACCCTCTGGCTGCAGAATTTCTAGGAAATGAGTAACTTAACTCATAGATCATTGTCTCCAAGAATCTTCTCTATAATCCCAGATAAACTCATGATGAGTCCTGTGGTAAAACTGTGAGCCATCAGGACTAGCACCGGATAGCTCTGATCCCACTGGGATTATAATAAAAATGATGAACAATTTCAAAATAAGTTGGTAAACTTAGTGGCTATATCATAAGTATATATGTGCTACTGCCTGCAAGGACTACCAATATAACCCCCAAATTATTAATAAGGAGCGATAGCACAGTGGGTAGGGCATTTGCTTTGCACACAGCTGACCCAGGTTTGATTCCTTTGTCCCTCTTAGAGAGCCTGACAAGCTACCAAGAGTATCCCACCAGCATGTCAGAGCCTAGCAAGCTACTTGTGGCATATTTGATATGCCAAAAACAGTAACAGCAAGTCTCACAGTGGAGACTTTACTGGCGCCTGCTCGAGCAAACTGGTGAGCAACAAGATGATAATGATACAGTGATAAAAAAAAACCCACTGTTTTAAATTTTATTAAATGGTCAGTTCAAAGGAGTTGACTCTATTTTTGCATGCCATTATAAACAATGTCCAGTGTATTCTAGTTCAAATATTTTCTTTTTGGGGGTGGTTTCTTGTTTTTGTTTTTGTGCCACATCTGGTAATACCTCAGGAATTAATCCTGGTTCTGCACTCAGAAATCACTCCTGGAAGAAATTGGGGGACCATATGGGGTGCCAGGGATTGGACCTGAGTCAACTGTGTGCAAGGCAAGAGCCTTACCGTCTGTGCTATCACTCTGAGAATACAAGTATTTTTAGGTTAAAATGTATGTCAGGGCAGGAGGTTTGGCTCAGTGCTAGAGTAAGTGTCCTGCACGTGTGAAGCCCCAAGTTTGATCTCCATAACTGCCCCTCCCTAGAAACCCCAAACTCAAGAAACAGAAAGTAGAATTCAAGAGAAAAATAAGCAATTTCCCTAAATCATACACAACATAATATATGTCCCAATATAAACCATGACCCCTCTTCCAAACACGCACAGCATACTCTGATATTGCCTCCAGCTATGAGAACTTCTAAGAGGAAAATCTAATGAGTATTTGCTTTCTGGCAGTGATTATCTGCAGCATTTCTAGTGACCATGGAACAGTGTAAGGACATGTTAGAAAATTGGGACATGGGTCTTCAGAATGAGAAACGTGCTATCTCCTCCAGTACCTAGGGACAATAGTGCTGTTAGTGCCTTGTCTTCTTTCATTTGTTCTATTCTTCTATTTGTTCATTTATCAGTTTCTGCAGTGAGTTCATGAGCATCCAGACAGTAGTCTTTGCTCTCATAAAGTTCTCAATTTAGTTTCAGAGGGGAATAAAACCCTGCTACATAGTCAAGGCGAGGGAAGTAAAACTGCATTAGGTGACAGAAAGGAAAAAGGGACGTTTCTTTCTCTTACACCTCCCTCTGCTTTTTTGTTGTTGTTTGTTTGTTTGTTTGTTTAGAACTTAATCCTGGCTCTGCACTCCAAGATCATTCCTGGCAGAGCTTGGGGGACCCCCTATGGGGTGCTGGGGATCGGACCTGAGTCAGCCACATGCAAGGCAAGACCCTCACCTGCTGTATCATTGTTCCAACTCCAAGAAGGTTGCTTCTATCTGATCATGTGTGCTGAATGATATGAGATTATTTTATTTTCCAATTCCAGAGATTGAACCCAGGTCTCGTGCATGCAAGGCATATATTTTACTGCTGGAGTCACATCTTGGCTCTGGATGATCTCGAAATGTATCTGAGCTGGCCAGTCCATGGAGAACAGCAGAGGCTACGTTAAGGAATTTGGGTCTTTTTCCAAAAGAACTGGGAATCTATGTGTTTTGTGCAAAAAAGTGAATACTAAAAGTGTGTGTTGAAATGATCCCTCTGGGTGCTACTTGAAGAATGAGTTAGAAAGGGACAAAGCCCATGAGAAGACTTTGCTGTGGTCAAGTGAGACATGGTTTGATCTTGGAAAATGTTAGTGCTGATGGGAAAAGAGGAAAAAGTGAAGAGATGTGCAGAAACAGCACCACAGAGCCTGAGCAGCGCAACATCCTTGAGCCCTAGTGTTGAATCATCTGGACCAGCTGATGAATATCACTGGAAGGGCCCCGGGAAGCCTCTGAACATTCCTTGGGAGTCAACCCCTCCTTCTACCAAAGACATATAGAGGATGTGAAATGGTTAAGATTGGTGGATTACAGTTTAAGAGGTAAACAAATGGAGAGCGTTTAATTCTAAGATTTCTATTCTGAAAATTGGGTAAGTAGTAGTATTTTTTCCTAGAGAGAGTACTCTGTAGGGACTAGATTATAAGTCAAACAGCAATAATTCACTGGCTCCTGCATAAACTTGAGGTATTTCAGAGACTTACAAGGAGGTACTCAGGCAGAGATTCACAAAAGTTATTTGACTATCTCCGCCTTTTCAGAAAAAAATATTACTCAGAACCTTCTTAGACATCAATCTTAGAATATGCCCCCCAGTGCCTATTACTGCCTTCCCCATTGATTTTGCTTGAGCGGGCACTAGTAACATCTCCACTGTGAGACTTGTTGTTACTGTTTTTGGCATATCGAATACACCACGGGTAGCTTGCCAGGCTCTGCCGTGAGGGCAGGATACTCTCGGTAGCTTGCCGGGCTCTCCGAGAGGGACAGAGGAATCGAACCCGGTTAGCCCTGTGCCAGGCAAACACCCTACCCGCTGTGCTATCGATCCAGTCACCTTCCCCCATCATTCCAGGAAAACCCAGAGGGTGGTATCCCCTACTTTGGGAAACACTCTTAATGTAAGTGTGATACAGGTCTATAGTTCAAAGAAATTTGCATGAATAATAGATGAGACATTAGAATAAATGGTAACTGAGGCTATGAAAGGATAGAAAGAGAAGGCTGTAAAGGAAGTAATGAAGGCCAGAGACATAGTGCAAGGGTTAAGATGCTTGCCTTGAATGAGGCCAGCCTGGTTTAATCCCTGGTTTAATTACATATGAGCTCCTAAGTACTGCCAGGAGTGATCTCTGAGCATAGAGCAAGGAGTAAGCCCTGAGCACTGCTGGGTGTGACCCTAAGACCAAAAAAGGAGGTAATGGCTATTTCACCTTTTGGGGGTATTTTATTGATTTAATTATATGAGAATTATAACATTTGCTTGTATTAATAGACTATAATATATTATACATATTATAATATATAATCACTGTATCACTGTATCATTGTCATCCCATTGCTCATCAATTTGCTCGAGCAGGCACCAGTAACATCTCCATTGTGAGACTTGTTGTTACTGTTTTTGGATTATTGAATACACCATGGGTGCCAAAAACAGCAACAAGTCTCACAATGGAGATGTTACTGGTGCCCACTCGAGCAAATCGATGAACAGTGGGATGACAACAGTGCTACCATATAATTTAAAAAAATTCAGTGAAGAAATGTTTAAGGAGAAAATAAAATTTTGGCATCTGTGCAGCTAGGGCTTTACACATTATCAGTACATTTAGACTTGTATTTTAGACTGAATTAAAAATTGATAGTAGAACATATGTATTTTGAAGAAACAGAACTTTCTGCCAACCAATAACAGAAAACCCCAATTTTGAGAATATTCGTGACAAAAGTTCTTTGTCCTAAATTACCTTGAAATTTATGATCCACTCCACTCTTAGTAGAATCATAATCATCAATCAGTCTTCGGTTTTTGGTTGAGTCAACATCTTCCATGTTCAACTTATTATCATATGGGGAGCTTCTCATAAATTGTCTTTCCTTCTCATTATTTCCCTTTTCTGTTATTGCCTTTAGCAGGTTCAAGTTCTCAACAAAGGAAAAATTGCTTTCACCTGGTTTGCTTTCTGTAAGCAAAGCCCCCAAGCCCAATACATTTATTTTAGTTAAGATTCTCATAACCGGCATAACTTACATTAACATCAGTATAGGTTTTTTCTTTTTTTTTTTACCTGGGGAATATGTTTTTTTAATCTTGTCTGCCTCTGCTTCAGCAATCTGTGAAACAAACCAGAGATAGAGCTGGTTTTTAATGACTGCTCCGCTGCTTACCAAGTATGACAGCTAAATGATTTAAATCTCTGTGGATTTTAGTTTTCTTGTTTGTACAGTGTAGAAATTTTCTATCTCAAAGTAGTATCAAAAGGATTAAGTAAGATAAAAATAATGGCAGGTGCTCTACAAATATTAATCCCTCTTTATAATGTTGGTGAAAGACAAGTGTAGGGTAAATGAAACAACCTTACAAGAGTCAATGAAAAAAGTGTTGAACTTACTGGGTTATTGTAGTCAGCTCTATACAGTAGATGTAACTCTCTAATTTTAAGGACACAGAAATTGCCCAAACTATATTTTGTATCCTATAAAAAGGTTATTAGGTTCTGAAATTTGTGAATTCAAACCAGTTAAAATGTCACAGCACAACTGTACTGTCAATAACTAAAGTAAAATTAAATAGCATTTAGATTTTACTTTTAACTTACCTGTTCATTCAAAGGTCTTTCTGCACTCAGTTCTCTATTATGTAGAGGCTTGTCTGAAATACAAATATAAACTCAATTGTGCAATGGAAACAAAACACACCTCCTATTATATAAAAAAGGTTAAAGCAAAACTGCTAGAAAAACCGGTGTTGGATGGCTGAAACAAACATGTTTATTAATGAAGACGATCGAAATTATACAATCATAATCATGAACATTGTCAAGCTTATTATCCTTCTTTCCCGTGTTGATACAATTACACTTTTTTTTTTCCTGACCCGAGTTGATACAGCTATCCTGACTCTCCTAAGAAATAAAGCTTTACCTGCTGTTTTCAAGGAGACAGAGCCTGATTTGAATGGGCATTATTGGTACGGCCTTTCTTCGCATGCTAATAAGATACATGAGAAAGGTTGTAAGACAACTAAAACAAAATAAAACAAGTCAGGCATCCTCCTCTCTTCAAAGATCTTTCAAAACCACTCATGTTATTACGCCAGCTTTTAAATAGCTAGGAGGGGTAGGTGGGGGGGTGGGAGAGTGGGATGGAGGGGGCGGGGGAAGAGTCTGTCTATTGTCCCTGAACGATTTCGGTCCGGAGAACTTGATCAGAAAACGAGTCGAGGCGAGGATGCACAGGCTCACGGGATTATGTCAAACCTGCGTGTCTCCGCGGGGAAATGAGCTGGGACCGTGGGGGGAGAGCCGTGCCCACCTACCTTGGCTGCCTCCGGGCTTGGGGAACGCTTGAATGGGGCTGCTGTGCAGCACCAGCACCAGGATCCAAGTGCCCGTCCAAAGAAATCCCATTCTTGCCCGCTCTTGGCTCGGAGCAAGCCTGGCGCCGGGCTCCCGGAGCTGCAGCTTTTGTTATGAATGAAAAAGAGGGAGTCTGGGGCGGTGGGGGTGGCCGGGAGAGCGAGGCGGGAGGGTGCGGGGGGCGAGCGCGGCCGGGACCCCCGCGGCCAGGGGCGGGCGCGGGCGCGGGGCGCGGCGGGACGCCTTGGGGGGCGGCGGGCGCTGTCCAGCCCGCGGGTGCTGAAGTGGCCGCTCCGCTAGGGCGGAGGCTGCACGCTGCGCTCGGCGCTCGGGAGGAAGTGAGCGCGCAGACGCATGCTCCCTGCGAGCCGGGGGCGGGGGCGATGGCGTCAGCGGCTCCTACGCTACTCGGATCCCCCCACCCACCCACCCAAAGGGAACCGACGGCGGGCGGGGCGAGCGGGCGCGCGGCGTGATGTCCGTGCCGCAGTGCCGGCGGGCGCGGGCGCTCAGGGTCACCCGCGCGCTCAGCTGTGCCGACCTCCCCAGTGAACGGCACCCAGAGGACCCAACGCTTGCTCCGTCCGTGCGCAGGGCCTGGGGTGGCGGGCTGTCCTCTTGGATTGTTCCTCTCGGAATGACTTAACTGTCCTCCCTCCCTTCCTCCCCCGCCCCGACTGGAGTCTCTCCTTTGCATTCCACCTTCTGCACCCTAAAGGTATTTCGCTCTCAAATAAATAAATAAATAAAATGAAAGGAGTGACTAGCCTTTTGTGATAGCCCTAGGATTCCTCAGCTCTTTTATTTTGCGCCTCGGAGGATCTCTGGAATCTTTCGGATTAGGAAATTTTCTAAAACATCCTTCCAATCAACCACGGCAACACACTCGCTTTCTTTCAGGCTGGAACAAAACCGAAAAAGCATTGCCTATTCACCGAAGCGCGAATGTCCTCAAACGCCCTGAGTTGGTTTCATTCTAAAAATGACCCTTCTCCAACAAGAGGCAACCCCCCCATCCTACCCCCTACCGCTAACACACACCCAGTTTAACCACTACTTAAGCAGGAAAGGAACGAACGAAAGAAATTACGTTTTTTTGTACAAGTTACCCCATGATTCAAGTATGCATACAGATCGGCCTCTTCCATTCCAGACATCCTTCAAGAGAAAGGGGGGGGTCACAAAAAATATATATTTAAAACAATTATTATAACTAGGTCAGGAAGGTGCTTCCTATATTCTGAGAATAATCCCAGAAGCCAAAAAGTGTTGCACAAAAGGACAGATCAAAAGGCTTTTAAATGATGAATACAGGCAAAAACAATGTGAGCTGAGTGCTGAGTAAGCTCTTTAGTCTGTTTTTCAAACAGGGCCTGTGAACCCTTTCTTTCTTACCGTGGCATGCTGGGAACCAGTTTGAATAATAACCAAAGAGAAGGATTCAGCATAATCAGGCCTTTGATTTCTGTGCTCTTGCTTTTCAAGGAGCAAGTTAGTCATTCAAGAACCTAAAAACAAACAAACTAGCTAACAAAAAAAAAAAATCTCTTCCCTACTGGAGATTTCTTTTTCTTTTCCCCCCCACTCTTTGGAAGAAGCTCAAACACTTCCTTTAAGAATCTAAAGAATGCTTTTCATCTGACAGCTACTTCAGACAAATAGCTGGTTCTTAGCAGTGATAACATTAAATTCATACACTGCATTCAAAAATTAAGTCACGCTTGAAAATCCCAGTTGAGCGGTTGCAGCAATAGTACAGTGAGTGGGGTGCTTGCCTTGCACGCAGCCTACCCAGGTTCTATCCCTGACAACCTAAAATGATTTCTCAAACCCCTTTGGGAGTGTTTCCTGAGTACACAGCCTGGAGTAAGTTCTGAGCATTGCTGGGTAAGGCCCCAAAACAAACAGAATTTTTTAAAAAGTACCAGTTGAGTGGAGGGTAAATTTCTTTCATTTCCTCTTCTCGAAAACCAAGATGGCAGTTTCTGTGTATTTCACACTGCTCTTGTGCACAAGTGAGTATGTCTGGTAAATTTTGATCCTAGGAGTATTTACTATAGTAAGATTGGTGGTTGTATGCTCATTCACTGGTGAAAAAAATATCTTTTGAACTGAGTCTTAAGAAAATAAAGATTCTTTTTTTTTTTTTTTTTGCTTTTTGGGTCACACCCAGCGCTGCTCAGGGGTTACTCCTGGCTTTGCACTCAGGAATCACTCCTGGCGGTGCTTGGGGGACCATATGGGATGCCGGGGATCGAACCCGGGTCGGCCGTGTGCAAGGCAAACGCCCTACCCGCTGTGCTATCGATCCGGCCCCAAGAAAATAAAGATTCTTAAAAGATTTTGTTTGTTTGGGCCATGACTGGCGGTGCTCAGGGTTTGTTCCTGGCTCTATGCTCAGGGATCACTACTGGTTAGCTTAGGGCATCATATGCAGTGCCTGGGATCAAACCTGGGTCGGCCACATACAAGAAAAGTGCCCAACTCACTGTTCTATAGCTCCAGTCTGTTAGAGATCATTCCTGGTGGTGTTCTGAGGACCATATGGGGTGCCAGGGATTGAGCCTGGGTTGGCCATGTGCAAGGCAAGTACCCTTCCTACTGTATTAGTGCTCCAGCGGCCCCCCATGATATTTTATTATAGAAACATTGTATTTTAGAATATTTCAAACAAATGTGGAAATTAGAGAAAATAGTCAAATGAGTGCTCCTAAATTCATTACCTACTTCAATACTTATTAATTCATAACCACTTTTTTTAATGAATCACCGTGAGGTATAGTTACCGACTTACAAACTTTCGTGCTTACATTTCAGCCATACAATTATCGAGTACCCATACTTCCACCAGTGTCTGTTCTCCACTGCTAATATTCCCAGTATCCCTTCCATTACCCCTACCCATCCACCCCACCCTGCCTCTGTGGCAGGCACATTCCCTTTTATTCTCTCTCTCTCTCTCTCTCTCTCTCTCTCTCTCTCTCTCTCTCTCTCTCTCTCTCTCCTTTAGGATGTTGTGGTCTGCAATGCAAGTATTAAGTGGCCATCATGTTCAGCCTATAGTCTACTTTCAGTGTACATCTCCCATCCCTAACAGGTCCTCCAAGCATCCTTTACTTGGTGGTCCCTTCTCTATCTGAGCTGCCTTTTTCCCCAGCATGTGAGGCTGGCTTCCAACCCGTGGAGCAGTCCTCATGGTCCTTATCTTTACTATCCTTAGGTGTTAGTCTCCCATTCTGTTACTTTATATTCCACAAATGAGTTCAGTCTTTTTATGTCTGTCCCTCTCTTTCTGAGTCATTTCACTTAGCACGATAATCTCCATGTTGATTCACTTATATGCAAATTTCATGACTTCATCTTTTCTAACAGCTCATGGTATTCCATTGTGTAGATGTACCAAAGTTTCTTTAGCCAGTCATCTGTTCTCGGGCACTTGCTTTTTTTTTCCAGATTCTGGATATTGTAAATGGTGCTGCAATGAACATACAAGTGCAGATGTCATTTCTACTATACTTTTTGCATCTCCGGTATATATTCCCAGGAGTGGTATTGCTGGGTCAAATGGGTGCTCAATTTCTAATTTTTTGAGAAATGTCCATACTGTTTTCCAAAAGGGCTGTACCAGTAGGCATTCCCACCAGCAGTGAAGGAGAGTCTCTTTCTCCCCACATACGTGCCAACACCAGTTGCTTTTGTTCTTTTGGATGTGGGTCAGTCTCTGTGGTGTGAGATGATATCTCATTGTTGTTTTGATCTGTGTCTCCCTGATGGTTAGTGATAAAGAGCATTTTCTCATGTGCCTCTTGGCCATTCATATTTCTTCTTAAGAAAGTTTCTGTTCTGGGGCTGGAGCAATAGCACAGCGGGTAGGGCGTTTGCCTTGCATGCAGCCGACCCGGGTTCTAATCCCAGCATCCCATATGGTCCCCTGAGCACCGCCAGGGGTAATTCCTGAGTGCAGAGCCAGGAGTAACCCCTGTGCATCGCCGGGTGTGACCCAAAAACCAAAAAAAAAAAAAAGAAAGTTTCTGTTCATTTAATTGCCCCATTTTCTGATGGGGTTGGATGTTCTTTTCTTGTAGAGTCCCATTTGCTTATCTGTTTCCACTTGCTTGGCCAGTGGTATGTCATCTTTGAAGATACCTTTAGCTTCAATGTCATGGAGGGTTTTGCTGACTTTGTCTTCAATGTACCCTATGAATTCTGGTCTGATGTTGAGCTCTTTAATCCATTTTTATCTGACTTTTGTGCATGGTGTTAGATAGAGGTGTGAGCCCATTTTTTTTGCATGTAGCTGTCCAGTTTTGCCAGCACCATTTGTTAAAGAGGCTTTCCTTGCTCTACTTCAGATTTCTTGCTCCTTTATCAAAGATTAGATGATCATATGTTTGAGGGTGTGTGTAAGGATCTTCAACCCTGTTCCATTGGTCTGCAGTTCTGCCTTTGTTCCAGTACCATGCTGTTTTAATTATTACTGCTTTGTAGTAGAGTTTGAGGTTGGGGAAAGTGATGCATCCCATCTTCTTTTCCCCCAGAATTGTTTTAGCTATTCATGAGAATTTGTTGTTCCATATGAATTTTAGAAGTGTTTGATCCATTTCCTTGAAGAATTTCAATGGTATCCTATGAAATTAGGGATCACATTGAATAGGGATCACATTGAATCAGTATAATGCTTCGTGGAGTATTTCCATTTAACAATGTTAACTCTCCCAATCCATGAGCAGGGAAACATGTTTACATTTCCTTATGAACTTATGACCCTTTGGACGCACAATGGAATATGGGTTCATCAAAATCCCAAACTTTATATAATTTCTTCCACATGTATGTCGGTATATTTACCTAAAACATAAGGACGGATTCTTTTTTCATAACATTGTTTGTAATTCCATATCATGCCTATATGTAGATTTCAAATTTTCCTCACTTGCTTTGTAAATATTTTTATAGTTGGTTTGGTTAGCTTGGATTCATTTGGAGGTTAGGCATCACATTTTGTTGGTATGTGGGAATCACATGAGTATGAAATTAGGCAGCTATCCGAGCTTTTCTTTGACTTTTTCAGACATGTTAGTTGTTTTCTCAGTGCTATAATTCATCATGCTACTTTTGGTAGATGCTCCTTTTCCCCTTATTTTAAAAATGACCTAGATGAATGAAAACATCATCAAGTAGAGATAACTACTGCTAACTTATGGTTTGTCTCTTTGGAACATATTTTTCTATCAAAATATTAGAGGAAGTATTGGGTTTTGGGACACCTGGTGGTGTTCAAGGCTCATTTCTAGTTCTGTGCCTAGGGATAACTCCTGTCAGACTCAGGGGACCATATCTGGGGGACCACAAGGATAGAACCCAGATTGACTGCATGTAGGACAAACACCCTACCTACTGCACTATCTCTCCAGCCCCTCTAGCAAAATATTTTATATTAAGCATTTTAAAAACTCTGTCTTCCCTGTCACTATCTGCTTATATATCTGGCTCTCTATCCCAGTAAACTATGAACCCTTTGAGGGAAAAGATCTTGTCTTACTTATCTTTCATTTTTGACCCTTCTTACAGCATCTAGAAATCCATTTGCTAAGAGAAATGAATAGAGTAATGGAGAGTTACCAGTTTGTGTTTGGCCTTCAAGTTCTGGTACTATGATTTCCAACCTACGTTGGAGAGTCATGTATGTCTTGTATGTATGTCTTGCAGTGCTAGGAACCACCAGCTCCTTGAATCGCACTAAGACACTCTACCAGTAAATTTTCTACTCAGCATTTCCTTTCCAAGAGAAGTCTTGTAGAAGTAATTGTAAAAAACCTCAAAACAGGGAACCAGAGCTGGCAAAGGCCCCCATAGTTACAGAATGAAAAGAATGGATCACATGCTCTTAAAGCTGCTGACACAGCTCAAAGAAGTCAGGATGCAATACAGAAATTTTCCATCAGAGGAATGTTGACATAACCCAGAATAATGTAAACTGTGCAAGTAAAAAGACTAGGACAGTTGGGGCTGGAGCTATAGTACAGCACGTAGGGCATTTGCCTTGCACGCGGCCAACCTGGGTTCAATTCCCAGCATCCCACATGGTCCCCCAAGCACTGGCAGGAGTAATTCCTGAGTGCAAAGCCAGGAGTAACCCCTATGCATCACTGGGCATGACCCAAAAAGAAAAAAAAAGCACTGGGACAATCAAAGAAAGTGAAAGTATGGAAGTAAAAAGAAAAATATATGAGGAAAGAAGGAAAGGAAGAGAGAGGGAAAGAAAGAAAGAGAGAGAAAGAGAGAAAAAGAGAGAAAGAGAGAAAGAAGGAAAAGGAAGGAGAGAAACCCAAACAACAAGTTATTTTATGTGGCTCACAAAGAAATAAAGTGCTAGAACTGAATCTGAGAGTGAGCAGGAGAGTAAAATTTAGTTGTTTATTTAATTTACCTTGCTTGTACCATGGTTGAACTGTATGAGGACTCTCATCTGCCCAAAAAGCCAGAGAAAAGTGGTATGAAATACTGTGATTGAAGGCTCTTTACAGAACTACAGGGGTGAAGCAGTTTCTCAGAAGGAATCAGCCTAATGGGATGAGGCAAACACTCTTCCCCATTGATTATCACTTTACCAGAGAATGAAGTATTAAAGGTGGATCTATCACTATTTCATTTGATCTTTGGTGTTTGGGCCACACCCTGTGGTGCTCAGGGCTTACTCCTGACTCTGTGCTCAGGGATCAGTCCTGGCAGAGATCGAACCCTGGTTGGCTGCATGCAAAGCAAGCACCCTATGCACTATACTCTCTCGAGCCCTGGATTAAGCATGATTGAGTAAAATAGCATTTTGATTCCCATTATAAAACACATGTGTATGCATGTACATGTGCACTAGTTATCTACCTTTAAAAAAAAAAGCTGTTTTCATAATGTTTGGTGGTTGTCGGTTAGACTTGCTTTTGTTGTTAATTAGGCTGTTCTGAATTTTTAGATTTTTAAATATGAGTATGTATTGGTTTTCTCATTAGAAAAATGGATACAACAACAAAATCCATATAAATAGTTTTGTATGCTACAAACATATTCCATTATGCTTCTAGCAGTTGTAATGAATTATTTTTTCCACAAGATGAGGCCAGATTGTAATAAGGTCAGTGGGTAGGAGTGTTTCCTGTCTCCCCGACACTCTGCTACTACTTGAATTTCATCCTAAATAATTTTCATAGGGCTCTGCAATGCATGCTTATGTTATTTTTATTGTGACCCCTTTAAGGGGGACGTTTTGTCAGGATTCATCTCTTTATCTCAATGTCTGGCATATAGTAGAGTCTATAAATGTTTGTGTAAAGGTATTTGATTGTCTTATAAATATACCTGTGCCCACTTGAGCAAATTGATGAACAATGGGACAACAGTGCTTCAGTGCTATGACAACATGACAAAATAAATATACACTTAGATGATAAATATATAAATATATTTATGATAAATATATATAAATAAATATACTTCTTACATGAGTCTTGGTATGTATTGTCAAACCATAAGGGTAGCTTAAGTAGCCTGCTTGCACCAGACCCATCTTCCCTGTCAACTATCCAATGCCTTTCCTTCCCAGGTGCTGGTCCTCTGGGTGATCAGAATCTGAAGTCTCCATGGGTCAGGACCTACCCTATGACCTCTCAGATCCTGCAGCTAGCCTCTGTGGCTCTGGAAATGCAAAAATTATTCTCAGAAATGTAACTCAGAAGATAATGCCATGTCTTTTCCCATTCAGTGACGCAGAATTGGGGCTAAGAGGGAAAATGGATCACGAGTACAAACTGGAATTTGTTTCTATTGGGTCCATGCTTAAAGGATTTGTCTGAATACCAAAGGGTCTGGATCTTCTAAGTTTCAGACTTTACAATGGAGTATGGTGTTAGGCTGGTTTCTGGGTGGGAGGTCTCCAAGGGATCTCTCTGGAGCTCTGCCCAAGCAGACAGTGGGAAGCAGCTTTTCCTTATCGGGACCAGCTGCTGTCTGACTATGAGCACATCCAGGAATGGAGGGGTTGTTGTAATGTCCAGATGCAGGAGTTTGCAAAGACGATAGTCAGCTTGTTCCTTGCCTTGACTCCACATTCAGTTGCTCTACAGGAGGATTCCTAAGCCTCTCTCTCTGGGAGCTTAGGGATGAATGAGCCCCTGACCCTCTGGAACCCACTGGCTTGGGTCAAGCCAGCCTTTCTTTGCCTGGTAATAATGTTTGAAGAGTCCCTGCTGGGATGGCCTGGGGTTCCCATGCTGCATATAGATTAGGGGAGGGAGGCCGAATTTTCTTTATTTTTTAATTTTTGCTCTAAGCCATACCCAGGAGATCCAGGGGCCCCTCCTTGTGATAATCAGCCAACCAGGACAGCACCTCCTGTTTTTGTTTGTTCGTTTTTGTCTAGGGGTTACATCCAGCAGTGCTCAGGACTTGCTCCTGACTCTGTGGTTAGGGGAGAACTTCTGGCAGGTCTTGGTAGACCATATGGGATGCCAGGGATTGAACATGGGCAAGCTGCATGCAAGGAAATCCCTACCTGCTGTACTATCCCTCCAACTTCCAGATAGCGTTTCAAGACTAGAGTCTGAGGATGTGGTGCTGTGTATTACCGGAGCCACTCGAGTGGTGCTCCATCCCTCCAGTTTATAGTTTAAAGGCACTGGAGTCACTTTCTGAAAATATAGGTCTGGAGGGGGATCCGAAGGTTCTATTAGTAAAAGGTCAACCTGGAACTGCACACAGAACTCCAAGCAGCACCCGGGGTCACTCCTATAGCCAGGAATCGCCCTTGAGTACTGCTGGGTGAGATCCCCAAACCAAATATACTTAAACTCAAACATGAAAGCTTTTGTAACTGTAATTCATGGTGATTAAGAAAAACAAAACAAAACAAAACCAGATATCACTTCATACTCATTAATATGGCTGCCATGAAAGCATG
The DNA here is from genome assembly GCF_027595985.1 of Sorex araneus. NCBI lineage: Eukaryota > Metazoa > Chordata > Mammalia > Eulipotyphla > Soricidae > Sorex > Sorex araneus. The sequence continues at coordinate 95,990,479 of NC_073304.1, read as the reverse complement.
CAAATAAATTTTTTTTAAATAAGAGAAAGAGCACAGGCCTTGCATGTACAAGACCATGGGTTTGACCCTCAGCACTTCATGGTCCTTCAAGGATCTTGGGATGTGGGCCCCAGTCAGTCTGATCGAAGGGAAAAGCAAAGCAATGTGCGAGGGTTTAGCCTCGTCACCAGGGAATCCTTTCTCAGTGCACTGCACCAGGGCTGAGTGCCAAGCAGGGGGCCGAGGGCCGAGGGCCAACTGACCAGGGTGCTTGCTTTGGTAAGGGTTTCAGCTAGCAGGAGACAAACCGAAGGATGGAGCTGAGGAAGTATGTCAGGGAAACTCCTTTTCTTCCCTCCCTCTCTTCTCTTGCCAGACCTCCACCCGCAAGTCTCTGGTATGCAAAACACACACTCCAGTTCTTTGAGCCATCTCTCTAGCCTTCAATAGATTCATTTTTTTAAACTTACTTTTTGGCTTTTTGGGCCATACCTGGCAATACTCAGGGGTTACTTCTGGCTCTACACTCAGGAATTACTCCTGGAGGTGCCCCAGGGGACTATATGGAATGCTGAGGATGGAACCCAGATCTGCTGAGTGCAAGGCAAGTGCCCTACCAGATGTACTATTGCTACAGTCCTCAATAGATTAATTTTTAATTTGATTAGTGCTGGGGGCCGGAGCGATAGCACAGCGGGTAGGGCGTTTGCCTTGCACGCGGCCGACCCGGGTTCGATCCCCGGCATCCCATATGGTCCCCCAAGCACCGCCAGGAGTAGTTCCTGAGTGCAAAGCCAGGAGTAACCCCTGAGCATCACTGGGTGTGACCCAAAAAGCAAAAAAAAAAAAATTTTGATTAGTGCTGGGTGCTATGTGGAAGTCAATTTCATATACTGTTTTGATTCAACTGTAAAATATGCCTTGAAGGCGGAAAAGGATTATAAAGGAATATAATGAGAGACTAATAAGTTATATTAGTATAAGTACATGGGGTTTCTTTTCTCTACTTTTAAATACTTAGGAAAGTTGATATTTTAACCAGAAAGGGGGAAAAAAACAACATAATGAACTTTTTAAAAGGAGGGTATTTGTTGAAACAATCCTTAAAGAAAACTTCTCGAATGACCACACAACTGAACTGACCTAGTAGTAGTTGCCAGAGTCATCCTACCTCTTTCCGTTCATGTGACATTGGACAAGACTTTATTAGGACTGGTTTACATGGAAAAGTGCTCTTGAAATAGCAGAAGGTATACTCTTTTCCTCTGGGGTATTCTACCCAACATTTGGGAAACACTGCCACCACGCGGACAGTAGGAATTTAGCTTGGATCTACTGATTTTAAATGCCTTTAATTTTTTGTTATTTTAGGGTCAACCCTAGCACTGCTCAGGGATTGCTCCTGGCTCCGCACTCAGGCATCCCTCCTGGTGGTGCTCGGGGAACTATATGAGATGGCAAGGATCGAACCGGTTTAGGCTTGTGCAAGGCAAATACCCTATCTGCTGTCCAGTCACTAAACAGCTTTCATTTAAATTTTAAATTTTAGAATTAAAATTTAATTTTAAGGGGGCTGGAGTGAAAGCACAGCGGGTAGGGCATTTGCCTTGCAAGTGGTCGACCCAGGTTCGATTTTCAGCATCCCATATGGTCCCCTGAGCAGCACCAGGGGTAATTCTGAGTGCAGAGTCAGGAGTGACCCCTGTGCATCTCCGGCTGTGACGCAAAAAGAAAAAAAAATCCACAAACAAAATTTAATTTTAAGCCGTATCTCCCTCCTCACCTCAGCCCTGGGGATCAAACCCAGACCACACACATGAAGTAAACAAGGCAAGTGCTCTATTGCTGAGCTGTATTGCTGGCCCTGGAGCCTTAATTTGCTAAATGCAGAACAGACCACACCAAGGATGTGTGTGGGTGTCTAGGGAACCTTGGGGCTGGGGCTGGGGGCTTATGTTGAACTTGGAGGGTTAAATCAGGTTGATGGGAATGTATGTGTGAGCCAAGGAGGAGAGATGGGATTTCAGCTAGGAGGGAACTGAGGTGGATCTCTCCCCATGCCTGAATTGTGCATGCAGCATCCTGAGTGATTTTCTCTAGTTCCAACTTCCAACTTTTGCATTCATCCCAAATTGTGCATCACTATGCAAAGATGAAGACAAACAAGCCTGTGAACGTCCAAAGATGGAGGGTGAAGGGAATAAGGAATGGTATGTCATTATAATAAACTACTCTTTGATCACTGAAGTGATAAAACATGTGCAGTGATAAGGAACAATATTCACATTTTTTTGTGAAAAAATGGGGGCCAGAAAGCGACATCTCACATCTAATAGCAAAAATAATGAACATTTATTTAGTGCTTATAATATGCCAGATAGATTAAAATAGGCATTTGGGGGGCCTGGGAACATAGCTCAAAGAATTAGCATGAGAGCTTTGCATGTGGGAAGTCTGGGTTCAGCCTGGCACCTGATGATCCCCAGAACCCTGCTGAGAGCAACCCCTTCCCAACACACACACACACACACACACACACACACACACACAGCAGCAGCAGCAGCAGCAGCAAGTGCTGTGAGTAAACTCTAACCACTGCTCTCCAATACGTATCTCAGACCCACTTAGTCTTCTCTCCTAATGTAATAATAATAATAATAATCTAGTCCTTCTCATGCTTCTTTCTGCTTCTAGCCCTAGCCTTTCTCGGGGACTGTACCTTTTTATTATTATTATTATTATTATTATTATTATCATTATCATTATTATTGGGCTGGAGCAATAGCACAGCGGTTAGGCTTTCACCTTTCATGCGGCCGACCCGAGTTCAATTCCTCCACCCCTCTCAGAGAGCCTGGCAAGCTACCAAGAGTATCAAGCCCACTCGGCAGAGCCTGGCAAGCTACCCGTGCATATTGGATATGCCAAAAACAGTAACAATAAATCTCTCAATGAGAGACGTTACTGGTGCCCGCTCGAACAAATCGATGAGCAACGGGATTATTATTATTATTAGCACTTAACTTTTTTAATTTATTTAAGAACTGTGATTTAAAGCAAAAAAAATAAATAAATGAAAAAAAAAAGGGGCTGGAGTGATAGCACAGCAGGTAGGGCGTTTGCCTTGCACGTGGCCAACCCGGGTTCGATTTCCAGCATCCCATATGGTCCTTCAGCACTTCCAGGAGTAATTCCTGAGTATAGAGCCAGGAGTAACCCCTGTGCATCGCTGGGTGTGACCCAAAAAGCAAAAAAAAAAAAGAACTGTGATTTAGGGGCTGGAGCAATAGCACAGCGGGTAGGGCGTTTGCCTTGCATGCGATCAACCTGGGTTCGATTCCCAGCATCTCATATGGTCCCCTGAGCATCGCCATTGCCGGGTGTGACCCAGAAAGCAAAAAAAAAAAAAAAAAAGAACTGTGATTTACAAAGTTATTGACAGTCGAGTATTAGGCACACAATATTCAAACACCAATCCCACCACCGTGTCTACTTCCCCCCACCAGTGTTCCTGTGCAATCTCCCGCCACTGTCTGTCCCTCCTTCCCCTACCTGCCTCTTTGTCAGGCACATTTCAAAGCTTAGTGGTTGTAGTTTAAATCTCATGTTTTCAGTGTTGTTGAGTTTGTGCTTTGGACATATAGCTAAATCACTCTCCCACATCACTGGTATACCCTAGGGCCTGTACCTCTTTACCAGCCTGTTAAATATATGGACTCCCAAATAATGTTTTTAAATGCTTAATATAATTTTTAAGCATTCCCTGACCATTGGAAAGGACAAGTAGATAGAGGCTTCTAAAATCTCAGGGCTAGAACAAATGGAGACGTTACTGAGACTGCTCGAGAAATTCGATGATCAACGGGATGATGATGATGATGATGATGATGATGATGATGATGAATATAAAACATACAGTATTGGACTGAAGAGACAGTACAGCGGTTAAGGTCCTTGCCTTGGGTTTGATCCCTGCTACCACATATGGTCCTCTGAGGCTGCCAGGAATGATTCCTAAGCATAGAGCCAGGAGTAAGGCCTGAGCACAGCTGGGAGTGACCCAAAACCCAAACCAAACCACAGCAACAAACACAAACTCCAGCTATTTTAGAACAGGAAACAAAATTATATTAAAATACAAATACTGGCTAGGATGCATATCAGAGTTAGAGCACTTGCTTTGCATATCTGGGGCCTTGGGTTCAACTCCTGCCACCACAAAAACAGAAACCAACGAGAAAAATATCTTTAAAAAAAAGTATGACGAGATCGCACGTCCTTCTCTCCCAGAAGGGAGATAACATGACGCTCACCATAACCATGCCACCAGACACCGAGACAGGCTGTGTCACTCAGGGTGCCCCAGAGGGGGGTGGGTGAGACTCCTCCCTACCTCAAGGGACCCAGCACCAGCAATTGGAAACCTCCAGAACCCAACCACCGCTATGCTCACGGCCACTCTCCACACGCTTGGGTCGAGCCTCATCCACGAGTGAGCCTATTCCTGGACACTTCATACCATACACCCTCCCCATACTCCAAGAGTACCACACCACATTTGATGGGGTTCAAAGTAGGAGACAACCAATCTTAGAGGAATTTTATTTTTACAGATATATATATGTATATACATATATATATATATATATATATATATATGCACACAAGGCTCAACTTCTAACAATATGTCAGTGAGATCTTCTAGAAGGGTTTAATGGCCCCTGGGTGGAATACAACAATCCTCACCCTCTTTCCTCTAAGGATACTTTTATTTATTGCATTTTCAGAGCAAACACTGTCACTGTCATCTCGTTGCTCATCGATTTGTTTGAGCGGGCACCAGTAACATCTCTCATTGAGAGACTTATTGTTACTGTTTTTGGCATATCCAATACACACGGGTAGCTTGCCAGGCTCTGCCGTGCGGGCTCAATACTCTTGGTAGCTTGCTGGGCTCTCCAAGAGGGGCGGAGGAATCGAACTCGGGTCGGCCGCGTGAAAGGCGAACACCCAACCGCTGTGCTATCGCTCCAGCCCAGAACAAACAATACAAATATATTCTTTCAGTTCTGCTTTGGGGCAGGGATTGGGGTTCGGGATGGAAGCAACCCTTGGTGTGATCCCTGCCTCTGCCACCACACCACATCGACAGAAAGGCAGGGCAAAATAGAAGACCACTGTCTTTTAATCTATTTTCCAGTCAGTGGTCAAATCGTGTTTCCTTTCCTAACCCTTAAATGGATTTCCACATGTCTCAAAGTCCTTAGTCCAACCTGAGATCTGGCCCCCTGTTCCCTTGCTGGCCTCATTTCCTGCCATCTCCTCCCAGGCTCTCCCTCCGGCTCCCTCCGGCACACTGCCTTCCAGATGCTCTTTCAACGCAAGCCAGCCACAGTCCTGGCCTCTGCCTCTCTTTCTGCCAGGCGTTCTTCTCTTTGATATTGGCAGGACTTGTTTCTTTATTTCAGGGTGAATGCATATTTTCCATAAAAGGCAAGATTGTAAATGTTTTAATTTATGTAACTAGATGGTCTCTACTGCAAAGTGCATAGACATAGATATAAATAAATGGGAATGGTTGTGGTTCAGTGGCAATGAAATTTAAAATTTTAAATTTAAAGCATAATATTCATATCATAAAATATTATTCTTCAAAATGATTAATCAAGGGCCAGAGCCATAGTACAGTGAGTAAGGCACTTGCCTTGCATGCATCTAACCTGGGTCTCATCCCCAGCACCCCTTATGGTCCTCTGAGCCCTGCCAGGGGATCCCTGAGTGCAGAGCCAGGAAAAAGACCAGAATACAGCTGGGTCTGGCCCCAAACTCCTTCCCCCACAAAAAAATATTTATTTCAGTCAAACTTGGCCATAAGATATAGTTTGCCAAGTCCCGCCTTGTGAAGTTCAGGTCTCTCTCTAAGCAGAGCTTCTTTGGAGAACTCTGGCTATTCCAAATAGCCTTCCTCTTTCTTATTCCTTTTTCTTTTCTTCCATTTTTTCTTCCATCTTTCTTTCTTTCTTTTCTTTTTTTACCTTTCTTTTCTTCCATTCATTCATTCTCTCTTTCTTTTCTTTCTTTTTTGGGTCACACCTGATGTTGCTCAGGGGTTCAGAAATTACTCCTGGCAGTATTCAGGCAACTATATGGGATGCTGGGGATTGAACTCTGGTCAGTCACATGCAAGGCAAACATCCTACCTGCTGTACTATCGCTCTGGCCCTCTCTTTCTTATTCCTTTATTGAACGCCTCCAGATCCAACCAGTTATATTCATTTGTTTCTTTTAGTTTTCCCTTCTGCATGAGGCAGGACTTTCATCATTTTCTTTTTTTTTATTTTATTTTTTAGGACTTTCATCATTTTCTTTGCTGTTATTCCCCAGCCAGTATGATAGTGCATGCATGGCATGAAGTAAATATAAAATATTTGTTGAATGAATAATTTAGTGCTAGTCATCTCTATGAGTTTCTCTCAATTTATGGTTTCCAGAATTTAAAAAAAAAAAAGATTGCTTGGCTGTAGTCTGTATCAATACGGGATAAAATTAAATTTTGCTTTCACTAATACAGTAGCTTTTGTAAAACATTGTTTTTAAATGGAAACTTTGACCCACTAAAAATTTCTGGAGTTGGAGTGATAGCACAGCAGGTAGGGCATTAGCATTGGATGCGACTGACCCAGGTTCGATTCCCAGCATCCCATATGGTCCCCTGAGCACCGCCAGGAGTTAATTCCTGAGTGCATGAGCCAGGAGTAGCACCTGTGCATCGCCAGGTGTGACCCAAAAAGTCAAAAATTTTTTTATTTTTTCTGAAACAGAAATAGGGGATAGTTCAAAGGCCAGAGCACATACTTTGCATGCAGGATGCCCAAGTGAATCATGGGCACCACATAGGGTCTTCTGAGCACTCCCAGGAGAAAACCCAGAGCACAAAGCTGGAAGTAGCTCCTAAGCACTGCTGGGTGTAGCACTCCCTTAACATTTGTTTTAGAAGTGTGTATGTGTGTGTGTGTGTGTGTTGGTGTATGTGTGTAGTACTAGGAGGTGAAACCCAAGTCTCAGGTCTGGAGAGATAGTACAGGGATTAAGGTGCTTGCTTTGTGTGCAAATGAATCTGGTTTGATTCCTGACACCACATATGGTTCCTCAAGCACCATCAGGAGCAACCTCTGAGCACAGCACCAGAAGCAGCCTCTGAACACCAGATGTGACTTGAGTTCCCTTACCTCTAAAAATATACTTAAAAAAAATCTTAATATTGCCTGGAAAGAGGGGCCGGAGTACTAGAATAGCGGGGAGGGTGTTTGTCTTGCATGCTGTCAACCCGAGTTTGATCCTCGGCATCCCATATGGTCCTCCAAGCCCCTCTAGGAGTAATACCTGAGTGTAGAGCCAGGAGTAACCCCTGAGCATCGCTGGTTGTGACCCAAAAAGGAAAAAAAAGATTGGCTGAAGAGAGATATCAATGGGCTGAATGCATGTGTTTCGAGCAGGTGGTCTTGAGCACCACCAAGAGTGACCCCTGAGCACAGAGCCAGGAGTTACCCTTGAGCACTGCAAATATGGCCCCCAAACTGAAAGCCAAAATCAAGTCAAATAAATCTATATAAAGGGGTGGAAGAGGTAGTGCAGGAGATAAAGGGATTGCCTGTTCTTGGTTGATCCTGGTTTGATCCCTGGTACCAATTATGATCCCCAGAGCACTGCTGGGAATGATCCCTGAACACAGAGCTAGGAATAAGTTCTGAGGACAAGCATGACCCGGTGTGGCTGCCAAAACAAAATAAAACATATAAAAAATAAAACCAAGTGGAAGTGACCAAAAGCAAATAATCTTAATCCAAAGCTAAAAACAAAATATCTATGTCTGCTCTCCAGTAGTGTGACCCATCATGGGAGGCTCTTTAAGAAGACTAGCAGGAACTGGAATAATATAGCAGGTAGCGCGCTTGCTTTGCACCCAGTCAAATGGGGTTCTACCCCCAGCACCCCATATGGTTTCCTGCCAGGGGTGATTTCTGAGCTAGGACAGGAATAAGCCCTGACAGGTGTGCCCCCTCGCCCCAAAATAGAGCTTTCTAAAGGGTATAAGGGTTTAGTGTTTGCCTTGCATGCAGCCTACCCCATTTCAAATCTATGTTTCTCCTGAGTACAAATCCAGGAATATTCGCTGAGTACCACGGGATATGGAGGAGAAAGATGAGAAGGAGGAAAAGGAGGAGGAGGAAGAAGAGGAGGAGGAGGAGAAAGAAGAAGAAGAGGAGAAGGGGTGGGGAGCAGATGACAACGAGATTAATGAATAGTAGTGCTAGGTCTTGAACCTAGCAAGCTTCATTTGCCTAGAGTGTACTTTTATCAGTGAGCTTTTCATTTAGAAACCCTCCATCTCTCTGCTCCATCAACCTCTAAGAGTCAGGGCTTTTGAGCTTGAATTTTAACAGGCTTCCCAGGAGGTCCCTTGCAGTTTGCTGAGCACCAGTGATGGACATTTCGGAACCAGAGCCCTATGTTTCTCAGACACTTGCCACTATAGTTCAGGCAACCATCATGACACAGCAGCTGTGGCTGCCTGGACACGTATGTCAGTTCCTTACACTGGATGTCAGAATCCTGGAGAAACTCCCAGATGCCCGGTGTCTGCTGAGCTCTGGGAGAGAGTCTTTGACTTCAGCACTCTTGATAGTGGAGAGCAGTTTTTCAGTTGCCTATGCAACATTCAGGCCCGGTCTTCAGGTATGAAAAGTTGAAAGTCTGTAGAGTATGACATGGTGCAGGAAGGAGCCATCATTGGCAGTTCTGAGCTGAAAAGGGATTCAGTAGAGTTGGAGTATGAGTACGAGTCACTTTTAGAACAGGTGGACCTATTTGCTGGACTTATATGTATTTTTCCTTTCCCCTTCTCTCTTATCTCTTTGGCCTTCTCCTCCTCCTTGTTCCATACTCATGGGTCACTCCTGACAGTGCTCCAGGGACTATGTGGAGCTGAGGCTTGAATCAAGGCCTTTCCCATACCCAGAGCACTGTATGTATGTAACCTGTTGAGCTATCTCTCTGGTCCTCTTGTACCTTTTTTTTTGGGGGGGTTGCTTTTTGGGTCACACTTGGTGATGCTCAGAGGTTATTCTTGGCTCTGCTCTGCACTCAGGAATTACTCCTGGTGGTGCTTGGGGGACGATATGGGATGCCGGGGATTGAACCTAGGTTGGTTGTGTGCAAGGCAAATGCTTGCTGTACTATCACTCTGGCCCCGGTAATTTAATTTTAACAATATTTCTTTCAAGGATAGCTCTAAATGTAGCATGCTAAAATACCTTACTGTTAAAGTAAAAAAGAAAAACCACAATCATTTTATGAAATGAAAAGAGAGAAATGTCAGAGCTTTGGCAATTGGTCTGTAGCCAACAAATCCTCTGGGAAACTATTCTAAAGGTACCAAACCTAGTTTCAGATAGTTCATACTTTCCATCTCCAATAAGGTGCTTTCCCTATGCTCTCATCAGTCCTAAAAATATTTTTTATGTTTTATTTTTCTGTGACTGGCCACATAATTTGTTTTGTGAATTTTATCTATTTTAATTCTTCTGTGACAGGTCGTTGACTATTGGCTAGCTTTCAAACTCTGTCCTTGCTTTTGTCATGCTTTTTAATAGTGTTTTTCTTAAACTCTAGTTAATACATTGGCAGAAAGTTATGAATTAATTGTGTCTATGGGAACAAATTACTGTTAGATATCATCTGAGTAGATACAGTTTGACGAAGCTCGGTTACTAAATCTTGCCTAGATTCTAAGAGGAGCCAGCATGGTAAATTAAACACCCGGGAGAATCACGCTGGCCCTTTAAGAAGAGTTACTCAAACCCATTAGATGTAACCTATCACTCCCCCAGCTAGTAGTTCTGCCATCAACTTCCCCCTTACCCCATCTCAACATTTCCAGCAAATCAGAACTAAGTGAAAGAGGGGAAGAGTGAAGGAATGTTCTAGGTTTTACCATCTGGTTTCACAACACTGCTTCTTACTTTGTAACTAAGCATTCTGGTTTCTTTCCAAAGAAGAATCCTAGTTAAGCTTCCTTATCTGGGCCAGGAAGATAGCTAAGTAGATGGGATGTATCCCATAGCAAGCACCAGATCTGAGCTTGAAGCCTCGAAACTCATGCCCTCCTTGCCAGGCCCTGCCAGGTGTAGACCCTGCGGCCTCACAACCATAGGGGTTGGGCAGCATCATGTCCTCAGTACCAGCCTTGAATGGTCTAGACAGGGTGGCTGAGTATCACTGAGGGTGTTCCCCAGGCCCCTGAGTACTGCTTGGAGGCCCCTCAAAACAAAGATGCCAGTTTATTTTGGTTGGGGTTTTGTTTGGTTTGTTTTGGGCCATACCTGACAGTGCTCAGGGCTTACTTCTGACTCTTGGCTTGGGGATCACTCCTGGTAAGGCTGGAGGACCATACGTAGCATTATGATTCTGGGTCAGCTGCATGCAAGGCAAGTGTCGTAATAGCTGTACTACCACCCTGACCCCCAAAGAATACCTGTTTATGAATATTACTACTATTCTATTATTATTAATAATAATATTCATATTATTAATATTATTGATGTATATGGACTGGAGTGATAGCACAGCAGGTAGGGCATTTGCCTTGCACGTGGCTGACCTGGGTTTGATTCCTCCTTCCCTCTCAGAGAGTCCTGTAAGCTTCCAAGAGTATCCCACCCGCATGGCAGAGCCTGGCAAGCTACCCATGGCGTATTCGATATGCCAAAAACAGTAACAAGTCTCACAATGGAGACGTTACTGGTGCCTGTTCTAGAAAATCTATGAGTAATGGGTCGACAGTGCTATACTGCATTGATGTATATATTAGTCACTTATCTGGAAAAAAAGATAATCTAGAAGACTAATAAAACATCTCTTAGGGGCCCAGAAAAAGGTGGGTATCAATAATGCATGCTTTGCAAATGTGCGGTCAGAGATTTGATCCCTGGTCGTGCCCTCAGCGTGTCGCATGTCTAGTGCAATTCCAGTGGCACTATGGTTTGGGACCTCCAGCTTCTCCAGAGCAAAGTGTATTATCATGAGCACATAACCCAAAGAGCAAAAAGAAAAAAAAAAGGAACTGTTCAATCTGGGGAGTTGTTTGGTTTTATTTGGGCCACACCTAACGTTGCTAAGTGGCAACTCCCAGCTCTGTGCCAGGAACCCTTTTCCAAGATGCTCAGAGGAACATGCGGTGCTGGGGGTGGGATCCCCTGCACTCAGCCCACTGATCAGCCCATTGATTTCTCTGGGCCCAGAACCATTCAAGTTTTGTTAGGGAAAAAAATGATGAGTAAAATTCCAGTTGTACAATATCTGTCTGAACAAAAACCGTGGCCCATATAATTTGTACAAATAACTATAGGGGTCCTGGGACAGACTGAACTGGTATGTGCCTTGACATTAGAATGACCTTGGCTGATGAAAAGATGGTGGCCTCTGAGATGGAAAAGCACCTCAATGATGCATGGGTGGGGACAAGAGAGAGTGATATCTATCTATCTATCTATCTATCTATCTATCTATCTATCTATCTATCTATCTATCTATCTATCTATATCTATCTATCGAGAGAGAGAGAGAGAGAGAGAGAGAGAGAGAGAGAGCCTGGCAAGCTACCCGTCTGGTATTCAATATACCAAAAATAGTAACAACAAGTCTCACAATGGAGACGTTACTGGTGCTCACTGAGCAAAATCAATGAGTAATGGGATGACAGTGGCAGTGACAGTGACATATATATATATATACATGCACACACATATATATACATATATATAGAGGGAGAATTTGAAAATTGTGATGTCTCTTTAGGAGATACCACCTTGTTATTTATTTTGGCTTTGATTTGGCCATGGTAAAGCCTTACAAATATCTTAAAAAAATTTTTTTAATTGAATCACAAAACTTTCATGTTTGAGTTTTAGTCATACAGTGATCAAACACCATCCCTCTACCAGTGTACCTTTTCCACCACCAATGTCCCCAGTATTCCTTCCACCCCGCCCCCTGCTTCTATGTGACCTATATTTTGAATGTAGGGTGGAAAGGTAGTACAGGGCTTAAGGCCTTGCACATGAACTACTTAGCTTTGATTCCCAGCACCACATTTTCCAAGCATCACCAGGGATCTCTCCTGAGCACAGAGTCAGGAACAGCCCCTGAGCACATTAGGTGTGGCTTTCCAACCTCTTGTTCCCAGAGAAAAAGAATTAGATTAAAATTAAAGGGACCAAAGAGATAGTCCAGTGGATAAGGAGCTTACCTTGCACGTGGCCAACTCAGGCTCAATATCCAGCACCGCATATGATCCCCCAAGTCTTGCCAGGAGAGACCTAAGAGTGCAGAGTCAGAAGTAAGAGCACTGCTGGGTGTGGTCCCCAAACAAAATGAAATTAAATTAAAAAGCAGACATGTAAAGGCAAGAACAAAAACCTGACCATGTGAGAACTGCACCCCCTTATTAAACTTATAGATGGGCCTGATGAGACACCTCTGAAATATAGTAAATGCAAGCGTTGAATTGGTTCCAGCTTTAGACACTTTCAGGGTCCCCTGAGATCCTGAATCCTTTCCCAATAAGAATGGCCGGGATGCCCTCTTCCTTCCCTGTGAAGGAGCAGCTGAGAAGAAACTCCTTGGACCTCCACTCTGCTTGTCATCTATGTGTCTCTTATGTGCTGCACCCTCTCTTTCCACCCTTCACTGTCAATCACATTGGATCTGTGGACCCTCTAATGTGGATTTCCCTCCAGTAAAACTGTATTATATTCATAGGTAATTGTCTTGAGTCATAGACCTGGAACCTATCCCTGTGAATTGGGGATCTGAGACTCTGCCAATGTATAGAGGCAACCTTTGGACTTGGCACTCACTCACCATACTGTCTGTTCAAATCCACAAGTGTGTCACTTAGTGTGAAATGAAGGCATGTGGGAGTACAGAAGGATGCTCATACTGCCAAGAGTGGAGCCAGGAGGACACCTCTGCAAACACAATACAGGGAGCAGGCTTGAGAAGAAAGAACAAGTCCTGCAAGCAAGAGCTCCCAGAGTATGGGGCCGAAGACAGCACAGTGGGTAGGGTGTTTGCCTTGCAGGTGGTCGACCCGGATCCCGGACATCCCATATGGTGGCCTGATCATCACCAGAAGTAATTTCTGGGTGCAGAGCCAGGAGTAACCCTGAGTATTGCCGGTGTGACCCAAAAAAAGCTAAAGAAAAAAAAAGAGCTCTCAGAGTAGAACCTCAGCGTGCAAATCTGAGAGATCATAACCTGCAGCCTCAGTCTTCACACGGGTTCAGCCTTTTCTGAGCACTCCACATACTGGTGTTCCATGGTGTTTGTGCATCTTCAGACTTCTTAAATGAATAACTCAAGACCTCTATAAATTAGGAGTTGGCATTATTTTTCTTCCCTCTGAGGAGGAGTGAGGCAGACAACAGAATCACTACTGTGAAAAAAGGAAAAAGGGTCAGGAGAGATGATACTTCCTTCAGGTAGGGTGCTTGCCTTGCACGTGGCAGACCAGGGTTCAATCCCCAGCACTTCATAGGGTCCCCTTAGGCATGCCAGGAGTGATCCCTGAGTGCAGAGCCAGGAGTGAGCCCTGAACACATCCAGGTGTGGCTCCAACACCCCCCTCCACCCCACTGTAAAAAAAGAAGAATTTTTTTAAAAAAAGTATTTCCATTGCTGGGTGTGGTATCCAAAGCAACAATGCAATAAATAATAAAAATGATCTTTTCTCAAGCACCAGTCACACAAACTCACCCAACAGTGTCACAGAATTGGTGCGTCTTGCTTGATACTTAGCAGGCCATACCGGGCTTTGCTACCCATGTTCAACTCTTGTTGCTTCTTTATCCCTCATCACCATGCCCTTCTGTTCCCACAGCCACCCTGGCCCCTCCCCACTGCATGCCTGCTATTGTTTTCTAAGGCCTTGGGAAGATACATGAGTTCTAAAATATTTGTGACATTTTCACTAACTTAATTTATATAATGTATCCCCAATATAGTTAATCACTACTTGGCTTAATAAACATTTCTTGAGTTCCTACTGTGTTCTAGGCATTCTGCCAGGCAGGAATGAAAAAATAAAAGTGCTAAAATAATGAGTTCAAATTCGGAAAACGATTACAGTGGCACAAAAGGTAGTGGCCTAAACAAGGCAGAAGTTTCTGTTGCCCTGGGGCTGGAGACAGTACAGTGGGTAGGGGCTTGCACGCTCCTGGCCCAGGTTTGATCCCCGGCATTCCATATGGTTCCCCCTGAACCTGCCAGGAGTGATTCCTGACTTCAGAACCAGGAGTACTCTGGAGCACCCCTGGGTGTGACAAAAAAAATAAAAATTTACTGTCATTCTGATATAGAAGCCATTTGCTGGTAAGGTCCCCCAAGCTTGGGACTGACTAAAAAATGTCTTGCTTTCTTTGTCACCTGAAGTTATATACCTCAGCCTTTCATTTCAATCCACATCTCCAGCCATCACAGATCACAACTCTATTTTACTTATTTTTCGTTTTGGTTTTTGGGTCACACCTGCAATGCTCAGGGCTCATTCCTGGCTCTGTGCTCAAGCACGGCTCCTGGTGGGGCTCAAGGGACAATGCGTGGTGCCAGGGACCAAACCAGGTTGGCTGCGTGCAATCCGCGCTGTGCTATCTCTTTGCCCCACCCTCCAATTCCATGTGTGGTTTTACGCGTGTTTTAGGTGTTCGACTGCGTTGCTGACCCACACTATGGAGAATGAGAGAGGCTGCATGGAAAGACACCAACATGCCACAGCCGTAACCAGCATCAGCGGGCAGCCAGGCCACCACAGGCGAGCTCTGCAGCTGAATGCAGTGAGCGGCATGAATGAGCCCAGATGTGACCAACTGGGAGCTCCCCAGCCAGTTCACAGAGCACAGGCATAGATGTCACTGTTTTATTATATAGACATTTTTTTCCCTATTTTATTTTTGGGGGGCTGGAGTGATAGCGCAGTGGATAGGGCGTTCGCCTTGTACGTGGCTGAACTGGGTTCGATTCCTCCATTCCTCTCGGAGAGCCCGGCAAGCTACCGAGAGTATCAGACACTCAGCAGAGCCTGGCAAGCTACCCGTGGCGTATTCAATATGCCAAAAACAGTAACAAGTCTCACAACGGAGACATTACTGGTGCCCGCTCGAGCAAATCGATGAACAACAGGAGGACAGTGACAGTGATACAGTGATTTTATTTTTTTGACTTCTGGTCCACACCCAGCAGTATGCATGACATATGCCTGGTGGGGCTTGGGGGACCATATCGGGTGCAGGGGACTGAACCCATGTTGGCTGCATGCAAGGCAAACGCCCTCCCCACTGTACTCTGGCCCCAACATTACTATTGTCTCAAAGCACTAATTTTCAGAGTAGTCGTTACAAAGCAGTAGATAACTGACATAAGGTCAGATCTTTGATATTTTATGCTATTTGCTTATTTATGTTGGCTTGGAGGCCAACCCCAGCTGTGCTCAGGGTTTAATTCTGGCTCTGAACTCCAGGGATCACTCCTGGTGGGTCACACCTGGCGATGCACAGGGGTCACTCCTGACTGCACTCAGGAGCTACCCCTGGAGGTGTTCAGGGGACCACATGGGACGCTGGGAACCGAACCCGGGTTGGCAGCGTGCAAGGCAAACTCTCCACTCGCTGTGCTATTGCTCCAGCCCCCCTTTTAGATTTAAAAAACCACCTTAGTCACTCAAAAGAAACAAAGGCATTGCTATTTCACCAATTTTGGGCTTAGTGTCATAGACTTTTCAAAATGAACTGGGAATAGGGAATAGGAGTTTTCAGAATGTGAAGAGAACAGCAGCTGAAGAAAAGAACAGTTAAGGGCCCAGGGAATTGACTCAGTGGTAAAACTGTTGCTTTACATTTGGAAGGCCCTATGTCTAATTCTCAGCACTGTGTGGTCCCCTGAGCACTGCTGGAGTGATCCCCAAACACCTAGCTTGGAATAATCCCAGCACAGCTAGGTGTGGCACCAACACATTGGCAAAAACAAACAGAAAACAATCCACAACCCCCACCCCCCACCCCCACCCCAGGACAAAAACAGAAAGGCAGCTTAAGGTGTAAGACATCTCAGAAAATTGTAGGATCTTCACAACTAGAAGAACTATTTAGGAACATGGGTATTTGATCCTTTAAACAAATAAACTCACTTGGAAAATTTAACATTTAAAAAATAAATAGTTTCCCAATGAGGAACCTTTTTTTTTTTTTAACAGGCTGACAGGGCGAGTTCACATGCTTTGCATGTGGGAAGCCCAAGTTTATCCCCTACACTACATGGTCCCCTAAGAACCAGGAGGAGTCCTGAGCCCTGAGGAGCACTGAGCACTACGGGTAGTAGCAGAACAAAGGTCAGCATTATTCACAGTACTCTAGGTTAAAGCTTCTTCTGCAGCTAAGAATCAAAATTCAAGATGATGTCAATGATGTCAGTTTTGAAGTGATCTCCAGTGGCTGGTCCATGGATGAGTGCCAGTCTGCAGGTATAAGAAAGTTGAAGAACACCGGTGTAGATGCTGCCTGCTTCGGTTCTCATTCCAGGGATACTCCATATCACTCTTGGGATACTGCCCCTCACTGAATCATGGGTGGCTTGTCTATTCAATAATACATGGTGAAAGTGACGGTTTGTGACTTCTAAGGCTAAATTATAAAAGACATTGCATTCCCATTTTGGTCTTTTTCTTGGATGACTTTCTCATTTTTTTTTCCTCCTCTGGCTACTACCCAACTGATGCTGGGAGGCTGCTAAGGCCTTACCAGGCAGTGTGGGGTGGCAGGCCTACTGTGCCAGGGAGGGACCCGGATGAATATGCCAGGCATATGCTATGTTTCTGGAGCCATATGCCCCGTCCTCGGATCACTAGCTGTAGGGGAATCCAGCTGCTCTGTTTTGAGGATACTCAGATAACTCTGGGGGAGAAGTCATAGAGTAAGACCACAAGACCTTCCAGGAATCCCCAAAATAAAGTTGGTGGCTAGGAACAGCCACTATCTTGGAAGAATTTTAATCTCAGACAAGGCTTCTGTAGGCCTCGTTGACTTTTCTTTTTTTATTAAAAGATAGCTTTATTGAAGTAATAGATTGTTTAGCACACAATTTACTAATTTTAAGTATATAATTCAACTATTTTGAGTAAATTTATTAAGTATCTAGCCTGATCACAACCTAATTTTAGAATATTTCCATCAAGCCAAAAGAAACCCCATATCCATTAGCAGTTACCTCCTATTCTTTCTCAGCCCCAGGTGACCAACCATGAGTCTATTTTCAGTTCTGTATAGATTTGCCTTTTCAGAAGGCAATTGAAATAGAATCACAATGTGATCTTTTGTGATATGAGTGTGTGTGTGTGTGTGTGTGTGTGTCTGTGTGTGTAGTGGGGGGGGGAATGCTGGGGATTACCCAGGGCCTTATACACTAAACTATATCCCAAACGCTTGTGTTTCTTATTTCTTATTTTTAGTGAAGCAAAACCATTCTATGTAGGAAGCACAGTAGAAGAAAGAAAAGAAAATCTGGTAAGGTAAAGGAAGAGCAATTGTGTGCCTGAGCTGGGACGGGAGTGACTGTGGGTGGAGTACTCCCTTTTTAATTTAATATTTAGTTAACATACTGGACAATCTCATGAGAGATTCCAGAATCTCTCAGTTAAATCCAGTGTTGAGTTCTGAAAACTGAGATAATGAATGTTTAGTGTTGGTGTTAAAAACAGAAAGAGGGCCGGAGTAATAGTACAGCAGGTAGAGCACTTGCCTTACATATGACTGACAAAGGTTAGATCTCATACGACATCCCATGTGGTCCCCTGAACACCACCAGGAATGATTCCTGAGTGCAGAGCCAGGAGCATTGCCACGTGTGGCACCCCAAAATTCTCCCCAAGAATCCAAACCAGAAAGAACAGGCCCCCAGTGGAGATGGGAGGGGCCGCCAAATTTAACACCAAATCTAACAGCAGTTCCAGCCCCTCCCCAGTCAGTCTGCAGTGGTGCTCAGGGCTTATCCCTGACTCTGCTCTCAGGGATCACTCCTGGTGGGGCTTGGGGGACAATACTAGGTGCCAGCATTGAACAAGCAAGGCAAGCACCTTACCAGCCCTCCTCCTCCTCCGAGAGCTCCAGCTCTCTGAGTCATCTTCCCGGCCCCAAAATCTCTACTTTAGCCAGTAACCTTGTCCCACCCTCTTTTTTTTTTTAAAAAAAAAAGTAGGAGCACTGATATTTATTCAGCCATTGATTAAGCTGATTGAATTGGGCATGAACTCCACATTACTTTAAAAAAATTTTTTTAATTGAATATCTGTAATAGACCATTATAAAGCTGTTCATAATTGGGTTTCAGTCATACAATGATCCAGCACCCATCTCTCCACCAGTATACATTTCCCACCACCAATGTCTCCTATTTCCCTCCCACCATACCCCAACACCCTGCCCCCCGCCCCCAGCCTCCTTCTATGGGAGGTAATTTCCTTCTTGCTCTCTTTCTCCTTTTCCTTTTCTACATTATGGTTTGAAGTACAGATGCTTAGAGGTCATGCTGTTTGTTCAGGGCATTCGGTATTTTTATCAGGATGGTAAGGCTGGAGTACCTTGTCCCACCCCTTTTCAGTCTATAAAACTCTACAAAACTGGTAGTTCTTTTCTCCTTACTAAATAGGCTGTTACTTAATTGATGAATCACTTAGTAAAACCAATTAAGCTCTAAATTTGTGAATATTTCAGTATAGGGATCCCCCCAGTGGTGTTCAGCTAGGTGTGGAGGCAAAACAAAAGACAGGGGTGCTGGAGAGACAGTACAAAGGCTAAGGCGCTTGCTTTGCATGTGGCCAACCTAGGTTCCATCCCCAGCTCCTCCAGCCATGATCCCTGAGTGCACAGCCAGGAATAAGTCCTGAACACTTCTGGGTGTGGCCCCAGGCCAAAACCAACCAGCCGGGGCTGGAGTGATAGCACAGCGGGTAGGGCGTTTGCCTTGCACTCGGCCAACCCAGGTTCGATTCCCAGCATCCCATATGGTCCCCTGAGCACCGCCAGGAGTAATTCCTGAGTGCAGAGCCAGGAGTAACCTCTGTGCATCGCCAGGTGTGACCCAAAAAGCAAAAAAAAAAAACCAGCCAACCAACCAAAAAGAAATGGTACCTTATAGTTATATCTCACATATTTTGTTAATGAACCAAATCTAATACTTTCCCCCTACGATAGCACAGCGGATAGGGCATTTGCCTTGCATGGGGCTGACCTGGGTTCGATTCCTACATCCCTCTTGGAGAGCCCCGTGAGCTACTGAGAATATCCCACCCACATGGTAGAGCCTGGCAAGCTACCCGTGGTGTATTTGATATGCCAAAAACAGTAGCAACAAGTCTCACAATGGAGATGTTACTAGTGCCCGCTAGAGCAAATCAATGAACAATGGGAAGACAGTGCTACATTTTTATTATGGGGGGGGGCACACCCAGCTGTACTCAGGGCTTACTCCTGACCCTGTGCTCAGGGATCACTCCAGGTGGTGTTTGGGGGACCATGCAGGGAATGGAACCCAGGTTAGCCATGCCCTGCTCGTTGAATCATTGTACTATCTCTCTGGCTCCTTTTATTACTTTTTTTTTTTTAAATGCTATCTCTAACTGAGAAGGAAGTTCCTACCTTACGTACATGTAAAAGTTTGTATGAAAAAGAAGGAAATGAAGGGCCAGGAAAATGGCCGCAAGGGCTGGCGCATAGGCTCTGCTTGCAGAAGGCCCAAGTTTGAGTCCCAGCATTATATAGCTCCCCAGCATTGCCAGAAGCAGCAACTTTGGAGCATAAATAAGTGAACAACAATAACAAAAAGGAAATAGAAGAAAATGAAGTTGTGGATGTCAAAATGTGCTTCCGTGAGCCTCGTTGAGGGGTGGTAACTATGAAAACTTGTCATATTAATCTGGAATGAGTTTCGATTGATCAGCTTGTATAACAAAAGACTCAGCTATTATTTCAGGAACCTAAACTGGCTCATGTCACATGTCCCTATCAAGAACTAATTTAAAAGATTCATGAGGGAAAAAGAAACAGGTGGCCACAATCTCAGAGTTCGAGTGAAAACCAAAAGGAAGCAGGAAGAAGCTTGTCATTTCACAACTCTGTGTGAATGGCTCAAAACTTCATGGAATGCTGTGCAGCAAGAATAATTGTGAAATGGTTTAAATAACATGGGATTTAGAACGTTCTTGACAGCCTGAGTATATTTGATTGTTTGATGTTGGTTTTGGTTCTCCTTCTGCTGCAGAGAAGGTTGAAGATGAATAGGACCATTAAGAGTCCAGTAGTAGCTATAACTTTTTCTTCCTTCCTTCCTTCTTTCTTTCTTTCTTTCTTTCTTTCTTTCTTTCTTTCTTTCTTTCTTTCTTTCTTTCTTTCTTTCTTTCTTTCTTTCTTTCTTTCTTTCTTTCTTTCTTTCTCCTTCTTTCTTTCTCTCTTTCTCTCTCTCTTTCTTTTTTCCTTTCTTTACTTTTTTTGGCTTTTCGGATCATATCTGGTGATACTAAGGGCTTACTCCTGTCTCTGCATTCAGGAATTACTCCTGGCATTGTTCAGGGGACCATATGGGATACCAGATATGGAACCCAGGTCGGCTGAGTGCAAGGCAAATGCCCTCCCCGCTGTACTATAACTCTGGCCCTGTAGCTATGATTTTTAAGTCTTATGATTTTTAAGACTTTTAAAAATTGAGAGTTAAGATTCAAAACTTAGGGGCTGGAGAGCTAGCACAGCAGGTAGGGTGCTTGCCTTGCGTATGGCTGACCCAGATTAGTTACCCCACTCTGCCCCCACTAGTTGGCCAGGAATGATCCCTGAGTTCAAAGCCTGGGTGTAGCCCCCAAACAAAACAAAGATTAAAATCTTTGACCCTGAGGTATAGTGTTCTTTTAAAAATGTAACTGTTATTCATGAGAACACTGTCTTTTATATATTTTTCTTGTGCAATTTTTCTCCTTGTTGTTCAATGTGTGTTGATAGTAAAAAAAAGGTTTCACCTTTATATATTATCATGTTGTTGGATTTTTTGTTTGTTTGTTTGTTTCGGATGTTGAAATTTCTTCAAATGTTATTTTGCTATATTTTGTACTAGTTCTACTGGTGTAGAAACTCCTTGTAGGCTGTTTTCACTCAGGGTGCCCCAGAGGGGAGTGGGTAAGAACCCTCCCCACCCCAAGGGACCCAGCCCCGGCAGTTGACCTTCACTACCCAACCACTGCCACACTCCAGGCCGCTCATTATAAGACACTTCCTACCCATTTTCCATCATTACCACACCATATTTGATGGAGTTCAGACAGTAGGCAACAAATCATAGAGAGTAGTATGACTGGAGTGCTAGCACAGTGGGTAGGGTGTTTGCCTTGCATGCAGCCAACCTGGGTTTGATTCCTCCATCCTTCTCAGAGAGCCCGGCAAGCTACTGAGAGTATCCCGCCCACATGGCAGAGCCTGGCAAGCTCCCCGTGGTGTATTTGATATGCCAAAAACAGTAACAACGAGTCTCACAATGGAGACGTTACTGGTGCCTGCTCAAGCAAATTGATGAATAATGGGATGACAGTGCTATAGTGATAGAGCTATATATATGCCTTTCAAAATCCCACCCACATGGGCAGAGCCTGGCAAGCTACCCATGGCATATTCGATATTCCAGAAACAGTAACGATAGGTCTCACTTCCCTGACCCTGAGAGAGCTTCCAATCATTGGGAAAGATGAGTAAGGGGAGGCTGCTAAAATATCAGGGCTGGGAGGAATAGAGATGTTACTGGTGCCTGCTCAAGTAAATTGACGAACAACAGGATGACAGTGATACAGTGATTCAGTGATTCTATTGGTGTGTGTCTAAATGTGTTAACTTTCTTATAAAGGAGTTTATTTGGAGTATTTAACTACTTGCTTTATACCAATTAAAAAAATTTTGGAGGTGCCATCCCCAGCAGTACTTTGGGGTACTCCTTATTATGAGTTTGGAGTCCACTCCATATTATGTGTTAAGTGTCCCTCGCAGAGGTGCTCAAGGGACAATGAGGTGCTCGGCTTTGAATCCAAGGATCCTGCATGTGAAGTATGTGCTCTGGTCCTTTAAGCCACATTTCTGACTGTTTGTACCATACATTAAAGATATAAGCTGAAGGTATAGAAATAATTTCAAACTTATTTGGTCCTTTGGCATGCTCCTTAGTTGCTACTGCCAAGACACAGCATCAATACTTTTCTTCATGGTATCTATTACATAGTACAGGGTTTCATATACCCATGCTTTTAAAAATTTTTTATTGAATCACTGTGAGAAGTTACAAGCTTTCATGTTTGGGTTACAATCACACAATGATCAAACACCCATCCCTCCACCAGTACACATTTCCCACCACCAATATCCCGGGTATACCCCCCTTTTCCACCTTCCCCCTGCCTCCGTGGCAGACAATATCCCCCATACTCTCTCTCTACTTTGGGGATTTATGACTTGCAACACAGACACTGAGAGCTCATCATGTTTGGTCCATTATCTACTTTTGGCACATATCTCCCATCCCGACTGATTCCTCCAGCCATCATTTTCTTAGTGATCCCTTCTCTATTCCATCTGCCTTCTCTCCTCCGCTCATGAGGCAGTCTTCAAGTTATGGGGCAATCTCCCTGGCCCTTGTATCTACTGTCCTTGGGTGTCAGCTTCATGGGACGCTATTCTATACTCCACAAATGAGTGCAGTCCTTCTATGTCTGTCACTCTCTTTCTGACTCATTTCACTTACCCATGCTTTGTTTTGTTGTCTGGTAAATTTTCTTTAGTGGTTCATGGTTAGTACTAAATAATTTAACAGATCCTGTGATTTCTTAAAACCCAATATTCTGTACACAGAATACTAAAATTCACACTAGCATGTATACCTTTCACCCCAAGCTACTGTAAAAATCATCATATAACACATTTACAAACAAATATTATTATAATAAGAGGTTCATGTCCCATTTCATTTGGGTTCACTTATTCTCATTAGACGCTCACACATTGGCATGTTTGATTGGGGTAGTGGGGATTCAGAATAGGTAACCCCTTTTTAGGGAAGGGCAACAGTGCTCAGGGACTACTCTCAGCTTGGTGTTTGGGGTCATTCCTGGTAATGCTTTCAGGGACCTGAAGGTGCCAGAGATGAAATTCAGGTGTCCCACATGTAGATCCTTGAGCTATTTTCCCAGTCCAAATCACAGTTCATTTTTTTGTGTGGTACTGGAAATTGAACCCAGGCAATCAAATACATCCAGGACAGCATTCTGCCCTGAGCTATGTCCCAGGCCTGAATACTAATAGGTAACTTTTTTGGGGGTGTCACAGAACAAGAGGGTGGTAAAAAAAACAAAACAAGATGTTGCTGAGGGAGGGCTTACTACTTGTTCTCCACTCAGGGGTGACTCTGGGAGACTCCAGAAATCACAGGGGGTGCCGGGGATCAAACCTGGGTCAGCTGTATGCAAGTCGAATGCCTACCCACTACACTATTGCTCTGGCACCCAGAATAGTTAAGTTTTATTTTATTTTTTATTTACTTGTATTTTGGGGGTCACACCCAGTGGCTCTCAGGGCTTCCTTCCTTGTGCGTGCTCACAGATGACTCCTGGCAGGGACTGGGGGACCATGTAGGGTGCTGGGGATTGCATTCTGCTCAGCCGTAAAGCATGGCAAGCACCCTATTCTCTGGACTACCTCCCCAGCCCCCATGAGTAGATAACTTTTAAATTAATCCATGGTTTCTCCAGTCAAGAGGCAGAAGGGCATGTCAGAGGAGTGAAGGCATGAATGTAAACAAGGAAGCCTAGAAAAACATGGTATGCTCTAGAAACAGCAAAGAGAAACATTTGGATGGAGCTGAATTGTCGTGGGTGTGAGGGAACAGTCTTGAGATAAAGCCCTTCAAGATTAGGCGAACTTCAGGATGGGATGGTTTCTCGGCCAAGGAAAAAGAATCTCAGCTTTATTTGGTAGGGAGTGGGGCATTTTGAACAGAGGAGCTTTTGCTTTAAAATGGTCTCTTGGGCTGTAGTGGCAGATGGACTGGAGAGCAAACAAACAGGGCAGTCAAACCAGTTTAGAGGCTATTCTGGTAACTGAGTAAGAAATGATGAAATCCGAAAAGAAGGTAATGGCAGTGGGGATGATAGATGATAGGGGCGTGAACCAGGACTTGGGGACGAGAGGACAGAGGTGGGGAGGGAGAGAGGGAGAGGGAGTGAGCTCTGAGGTTCTGAGGTACTGGTCTAGGTGACAGGGATTAGTCATGCTATGAAGTGACAAAGAAATAGCTCAGGTCATTGGGCATATCTTTGACTTCTGCTCATTTTCACAAATGGAACAAATGGCCAATTTTCTGCCAGACTTTTGCCTCCAATTTTCTCTACCCTTTTAATTATTCTTCATAGTGTGACAAAGTCATCCTCCTAAAGCAGCTCTGCGGATACGGATTTCAGTGGTTCACTGTCTGAGTGTAGAATGGAATTCAGGTCTCTGCAGTACTTGGAACCTTCAAATCCACCCCAGGGTACCACTCCTATTATCTACCTCGAACATTTATCATTGTTCCTCTAACACTTTCTATCATTTTACACCAAAAAAACTTTAGCTCACGTGATTTCTATTTGAATGCCCTGCTTCTTGTCAATTTCAAGCTGCCAGCATTCTACCCACCGTTTATGTTAGTGTCCCCATTTACACATGCCTTTGATTAAAAAAAAAAGAAGTGTATAACTTTTGTGTCTCAATCACAGTACCTGGTATTCTCCCTGTTTACTTACTGGTCATTGAGTCTTAGTACCCCTTTTAATTCCTCCCTGTGAGCTTACACAGCCAGACTCAGACGTCTGTGATGAATTGAACTTGGAGCAAGAATCTGCGTCGGTGGACTCAACCAAAGTTGAGCCAGACTGTCTGGAAAAAATCAGGCGATGCTGCGAATCCATGACATCACGCATGGGTGGGGGGCGGGGGAGGGAAAGTCTCAAGACACCCGTCTCTAGGGAGCCTTTCCGCTGTCTAGAGCAACGGTGATACAAGGTGGCAGGAAAATAACTTGCCATCAGGGGAGTACGACTGTTCCCAACAGTCGCCGGATGCCTCCGCGGTGGAAGTGAAATATTTTATGCACGAGCCCGCGGTAGACCTAAGGGATCTCAGATTCCCCGGGGTGGAATTTCCTCGGGACGGCTGGCCTGCAGAGATCCACTGCCCATCACCCCCGTGTCATAGGAAACAGATCAGCCGCTGCAAAACAGACCGGCCGTGCGTCCAGGGAGTTGGGAGCGCTGAGTGGCCCCGAGCGGCCTCCGCCCCGCCCCCGTCCCCGCCCCCGGGGGCCGCAGCCCGGGAGGCTCCGAGGGAACCCCCGCACGACTGCGCGCGCAACCCCGTGTCGGGGCGGGTGGGGTGTGAGGTGGGGGGGGGGGGAAGAGCCGCGCGGTACGCGCGCGCTCCATCGCCCTGGAAACCACCGCGCGCGCACGCGTAATCGCGGCGCGGCGGGCCGGGCCAGCCCCCGGCTGGAGCAGCGGCGGCGGCAGCAGCAGCAGCAGGAGGCGGGACTGACCCGCCCCCTCGCCGGTCGCTCCCCCGGCGGGTGGGCGTGCGCGCCGCCCAGCCTCCCTCGGGCGGAGCGTCCCCTGCCCAGCACGCGCCCCGCTCGCGCGCTCCCCGCCTCACCCGCACCCTGACCCTCCTCCCGCATTTGTGCGCCGGTGCAGCAGGCTGGGGGAGCATCCGGGCATTTCTGCTGCCGAGCGGCGATCCGGGCGACCGCGGCGATCCCCGAGCTCCCCATGGCAGGGACGACGCCGGGCGCCGGCGAGAGGGGGGCGAGGCGTTAAGCCCGAGCCGCGGCGCGGCGGGGTCCGGAGGGAGGCGGAGGGGGGAAGCGGCTTTCGCGGCCCCCGGAGGGCCGGGCTCGGGGCTCGTTTTCGCCGCGCTCTCTGCCCTCGCCCACCCGGGATCCGGAGATGCATCTGCATCAGGTCCTCACCGGGGCTGTCAACCCTGGAGACAACTGCTACTCCGTGGGCAGCGTCGGGGATGTCCCCTTCACGGTGAGCGGCGTCCGGAGTCCGAGGGGTAGAGGGTGCGGTGGGGGTGGGGGTGGGGTGGGGTGGGGGAGACAGGGGTCGGGACGCGGAGCCCGAGGCATCCCCCGCACCCCGATCCTGGTCCCGGGCCCACGCCTCCCCGGCAGGCTGCAAGGTGCGGGTGGGCCTCGCCCGCCGCCCCCTTTTGCAGCCCGGCCGTGGGGAGAGCGTGGGACGGCGAGTGCTCAGGCTCGGGGTGGGAAGTTACCGGCTGGGGAGAGGATCAGCAATCGGCCGCACTGTCGTCCTTTGCAAACGGGCCTGGGTGGTGGTGGTGGTGTTGTTGGGGGGGGGTGTGGGTGGGGGTGGGGGTCACCGACGGGCTGGGAGCTTCCCGCGGCCCCGCGCTGCGGTACAAGAAGGTAGCGGCTGCGGGCGCCGGGCGTGCGTTTCGCACCTGCCCTCGGCCGGGCGCTGGGCAGACGCGGCACCCGGCGCCGCGTGGAGGCGGCGCGACTCCCCCGTCCGCGCTGGCCGGGCGGCGGCGGCGGGGAGCGGGGCTGCGCCTCCCGGGAGCCGCGCTCTCAACCCGGCGCAGCCCGCTGCACTCCCGAGCTGCGGGATCCTCATTTCCCCAGCCAAAGGTTTTATTCTCAGGGACTCGGTCCGAGAGAGACCTAGAGTTGGAAGGGTTTAAGGACGGCCGGAGCGGGGCCGGGGAGGGCGCTCAGGGAGCGCTTATTTATCACGAGGTCACAGCTCGGTGGCCCTCCTGGGTGATGAAAAAAAAAAAAATCCATTTGCAAGGCAGGCTGGCGGGTTTGTTTTTAAACTGAAGCGATGGAATTCGCTCCCCCCCTCCTCCACGCCCCCGTTTATGCGAGAAATGTGTATGTAAATAACGTGTTGGATCGTCTTTAGTAATCTGGTGGGTGATTAAACCTTTCTGAGGATGGGACGTGGCTAATTGAGCTAATTCGAATCAAGCCCTCGGGCTCCTTTTGCCCCTAGATAGAATCCCACGGGTTAGTTAGGATGAGGATATATATATATATATATATATATATATATATATAAATTTTTGTATTCAATTTACGTGATTATCCATAGAAGGAATTTAGGCAGTCAATACACTGTTATTGACAGCCATTCTGCTTGGTAACATTGGAAATCGCATCATGGAAGGCTTTTTAGACAAGGGGAACACTTTGATGTCTGCTTTCCAACTGCATGTTTTTGAAGCTGCAGAAAATAAAAGGCCTGTAAAACTGCAGAATCATTATGTAGCACAGTGCATTCTGGAGCAGAATTTATCATTTGGGACATTAAAAATCACCCCATCAGATATCATTTTGGGCATTTAAAATTAAGAAAAAAAATTATTGCTGCATGGGGGCCACACCCTGCAGAGTTAAGGGCCCACTGTCGCTCCAGGCAGTGGAGTGGGGGGGGCACCAGGCCACACCCAGCTGCACAGGGGGACCATAGGTGCCTGGGAGCAAACCTAGGTCTTCCCACATATGCCATATTTCTGCCCACTCCCCCTTTCAAATTTTAATTAGGAACTTCTTGGCTTTGTTCCAGCAGCAGGCAACCATTAGAACTCTAATTTGCTTGACTTGTGACAACGTGTCCTTATCAATGGTGTGCATGTGACCCACAATATTCATACAGAACTGAGTGTGAGCGTCTGATGTGGAGAGATCTCTGGGGCATGGAGAGAAGGAATTTTCCTCTCCTGCAGTTTTGTGTAGGTGGAGAGGAAGTTCCCCTGGGTTGGACAAGCTGGCTTCCCCTGTGAAGGGACAAATCTGGCACCTTGGGGTTTGGGGTATTTCCACATTATTTTGACAGTGGTGTTAGTTTTCTGTTTTCTTCTGAAATGGAGTGGTACCTCTCTTTAAAGGCTGCATGGTTTTAAATGCCATCTGGAAAACCCCAGTGGAGGACTTGTTGGTACTACTCAGGCGTGGACATGCTGTAGCCCCCCCTTCCCCCCCAGTCCTGGGGAGCATCTTTTAGCATGTCCCTTATCCACCTTGCCACCAGATCGGCTCTCTGCAGGCTCCATCAGACTGACCCCCTTTCATGACCTTAGCTATCACCTCTTTCTGCACCTTTTTTTTTCCCATTAATACTTACAGACTGCTTTCCCTGACATTCATCTCTTCAATTCATCTCTTCATTTTTTCCTCTTCACAGCTGTTGGGATAAGTATTGCTTTACAGTATCACTTATGGATTAAAGAATATTCACCTGTTCTTTAACAGGGCTGTTAGGAAATTCAACTTTTCTAAGATGCTGCCATTGCACACTTTTTGCTGCCACCCTCCCCCACACACTATTTTTCAGTTAATCTTTTTTGTTTGTTTTTGGTTTGGGGGCCACACCTAGCAGTGCTCGTGGGGTTACTCCTGGCTCTGCCCTCAGGAACTACCTACACCTGGTGGTGCTTAGGTTGCTCTCGCCTTTAAGGCTGTTGGGGATAGAACCTGGGTTGGGCTGGGTATAAGGCAAGCTGTACTGTTACACCAGCTCCCTCACTTAATCTTTTTGCTTTTTGGGTCACACCCGGCGATGCACAGCAGCTACTCCTGGCTTTGCACTCAGGAATTACTCCTGGCGGTGCTCAGGGGACCATATAGGATGCTGGGAATCGAACCCGGGTCGGCCGTGTGCAAGGCAAATGCCCTGCTTGCTGTGCTATTGCTCCAGCCCACTTCACTTAATCTTTGATGAGTTTTACTCTTTGCCTTGACTCCTCTGCTACCTTACTTTTTTTTTTGTTGTTGTTGGAGGGTGGGAGATTATAGGATTGAACCCAAGACCCCAGAATTGTGAAGCGCTCAGCTGTTTCCCAGCCTCTTAGTGATTCTCAGCTGGGAACATTTGGCCCTTGTGAGCCCCTAGGCTAGTCCAAGGGGGCCATGGTATGAGTCAAGAGAGCCAGCCTGGTGGACAGGGTGCGCCCAGGAAGGAAACAAGGTTGGAAGGAGGTCACTATTGGAAAAAGGTGGTTGCTCTAGCCTGCAGGTTTTTTTTTTAAATTTAATCACCGTGAGATACAGTTACAAAGCTTTCATGTTTTAGTTTCAGTCATACAATGATCAAACACCCATCCCTCCACCAGTGCACATCCTCTACCACCAATGTCTTCAGCAAATCCCCTCCCCCACTTCCAGTTTTCCAACCCTTCCCCTGCCTCCATGACAGACAGTTTCCCCCATACTCTCTCTCTACTTTTGGACTAGCATACATTTTTGATTTACAATAAGAGAACTTCTCACATCTTCCCAGGCAAGACCTAGACCTACATTTCACTTGGTTTCCAAAGCCTGGTTGGAACCCTAATGATTTTGACCCTGTGACATCTACAAATCCATTTTGCATACCATCTCATTTTAATATCTCAGTTTTGAAGGCGCCGATCCAGTTATAATTTTGTTATGAGTTAGAAGTGAACTTCTGAACTCTGAACAGATTTCTCTGGAAAATAGAATAAGAACAAACTGCTTCTAGGTGCTCTAGTATGATCTAACAAATATTTGAATGCCTATATTGGTATAGTTTTATCGTTAAAAAAAAGTGCCTTTCAATGGAGAGCTTTGTCGTTTGATTTGTGAAGCCATCAGTGATGACATTTTAGTTCTGGGACTGAAAAAAGGGGGTCAGCCTGGGCTGCCATTGGTGGTCTTATGACTCCACCCTCGTCAGGGGTGCTTTCTCTGTGGTGGGTCTCTTCATGAGCAGAGTGCTTGCTCTCAGGGGCCTGGGCGTGCAAGCGCTAGTCTAGGCTTCAAATCTAGCTGGAGCTGGTGTTGAGGCAGAGGACTTTCTTGCATCTAGTCAGTGATTCTTAGCTGATGGTTGTTCCCATGGTAAGCTGAGGATCTTGTTCATTTTGGAGTCTGTGTATGGTCAAGTTAATTTTTTTTTTTCTGCACGTAGTGGAATCCAGGGCCTCAGATAAGCAAGGCTTGCTCTACCACTGGAGCCACATCCCAGATTTTTAAGCATTCATGACATTATAACGGAAAACGGTGTGCTATATGTATATACATATGTATGTAGTCCAGTGTGTGTGGTGGGTGGTGTGATCGTTTGGGCTGTGAGTGACTGATTATGTCACTAAGGCTCAGTCTGTGCAGTGTTGATCTGGCGGTGTGGTTTGTAGTGGATGATCTTAGCGATATATGGAGCTTTATCTTATTTTTTAGTTTTTGGAGGGGCATACCCCGTGAATCTCAGGGCTGACTCCTGTGCTCAGGGATCACTTGTGGCAGGGCTTGGGGAATCATATGTGGTGCTGGGGACTGAACCCCGGTCAGTTGTGTGCAAGGCAAGTGTCTTATCGGCTGTCTTATCTCTGAGGCCTCAGTGTGTGTAATTTTAGTGATAAAGTGAGCTGTGCCATTTTTCTCTTTGTGTTTTGGATTTATGTTGCCTTGAAGATATTTTTCTTTTTTGGGGGAAGGGGGGGCCTTGGGCCATACGTGGTGTGCTCAGGGCTAGCTCCTGGCTCCTTTGCGCAGAGATTACTTCTGGTGGGGCTTGGGGGCACCAAATGAGGTGCTAGGGATTCATTGCACAGGGTCTCTGCATGCATGGCAAGTGTCCTAAGCTCTGTGCTATTTCTTTGGTCCCTAAGACTTCTTGGGGGTGGTGGTGGGGAATTTGGGCTACACTCAGTAGTTTTCAGGGGCTGCTCCTCTCTATGTGCTCAGGATTTACTCCTAGTGGTGCTCCTGGAACCGTATGTGGTTCTGGGGATTGAACTGGGTTGGCTGTGTGTCGGGCAAGCACCTTCTCTGCTGTATCATCTCTTGGCTCTGTAAGATGTTTTTAACTATCTTCAATTATCCTGTTAAAAATAAATGAAAATGATATTTTGGGCCACACCCAGTCATGCTTGGGGAACCATGGGGTGCTGGCAATTGAACCTGGACGGAGAGCATGTTCTGCAACCCTCTAACCCAGCTCTTGGCCCCTAAGTGCATTTTTAAAAATTGAAGTAGTGATTTACAAGGTTGCATATATTTCTCAGGGGTACAATTTTATACCTCTTCAAAATATGTTAAGACACATCACTGCCATCAGAATAGCCATGTTCCTCTGCATATTTCTCTGGGGCCCCTTCCCTGTAGTGAATGTTTGAAGATTTAATAAATTTTTGTTTCCGATTACTTCCTGAAAAATAAGTTTTATTTTTTTACTTTTCAATAAGCATTAAAATATTAAAAATAATAATGACCATGATGACTATTAATATAATGTATATATTTTCACTTAGTCACAGTGAAAGTCATCCCATTGCTCCTCGATTTGCTCGAGCAGGCACCAGTAGCATCTCCATTGTGATACTTGTTACTGTTTTTGACATATTGAATATGCCACGGGGAGCTTGCTAGGCTCTGCCGTGCAGGCTAGATACTCTCAGTAGCTTGCTGGGCTCTCTGAGAGGGGCAGAGGAATTGAACCCGGGTTGGCTGCATGCAAGGCAAATGCCCTACCCGCTGTGCTATCACTCCAGCCCATATTTTCACTATGGATGGTATTTCTGGACATATAGGGGCAGTTATTTTATTTTCAGGGAGTCTGTGTTATTCTGATAGAGATTTAAATATCTCTATGATATACATACTTAGAATGGCTAGCAAAGGTTTATATATAGCTGGAAAGGTAAATTTCATGGAAGATTGACATAGGAAAAGACAGGTATTAGAACTTTTTAAAATTTATTTCTATAAAGGCACAGCGGTAGGGCATTCGCCTTTCATGCGGCTGACCCATGTTCGATTCCTCCATCCTTCTCGGAGAGCCTGGCAAGCTACCCGTGGCGTATTGGATTTGCCAAAAACAGTAACAAATAAGTCTCACAATCAAGAGATGTTACTGGTGCCTGCTCGAACAAATTGATGAGCAATGGGATGACAGTGACATGACAGTGACAGTGACATAAAGGTGTTCATGATGCTTTATTATATTCAATATTCCAACACCAATCCCACCACCATTATTTTCAATTTTCCCAACCACCACCGAAGCCTGCCCCAATAGCATGCCCTAAATAATTTATTTTGTATTGCTTGTTATGAATACTTTGCTAAAAATGATAAAAGAAATTCCTTAGTAGTTTGTGAAGATTGCACCCTGGAGCAATGAAGCCCTTGTATAAGAGATTACTAACATGTTGTTACAGGTTAAGCCTAGTGTGTTAATATTTTCTTAATGGAGATTGTTTACCTTCTACTTTACATCCCATCCAGTGTGGTGTGTGACTCATGGTATATCAGTGGTGTAGAGTATGAGATGTCATGCTTCCCCATGCTCCAGGAATTTTAAAATTTCAAATAGGGTGTTATAGTTGGAGTTAACTTTTTAATTGGATGGTGACTTTGGGGTCTAGAAGCATCTCAGCAGCTCTCTTTTGAGATTTTTTTTATGAGTCTCTGTATCATGGCTGGTTAATGAGCTTAGATGGTGCCACAGGCAGTTCATGGGCATGACTGCCCGGCTCCCAAAAGATCAGGGGTATGGAGGGAGGTTGCCCATCCCCAACTCTGAGAGCCTGGAGAGATTTCGGTCACAAAATCCGCATACCTGAGTTTTTCAGAAGATTTATTCCTGGATAAGGCTCATCCCAAGTCTGTGGAGTCCTGCCTTGAGCATGACGGTGATTGGGTTCTGGAGGTTGTCAGCTGCTGGGGCTCTGTTTGTATGAGAGCTTTCTAAATGGCAAGAATAACAAGGCAGAGAACGTGTAATATAAAGGGTAAATTATTGGGTGACTAGTCTCTTTATGAAAGTGATTTTTTTGGGCTTATTTTGGGCCTCTAAAGGGATGCTCAGGGGGCTAGACAATCCCCTGGTGGTCCAGAGCCACACCGGCATACACCAGGGGACTTGTATGTGATGGTAGACATTGAACTGAGTTGTCGCATGCTGAGTAGTCTAGTCAATGTACTATTTCTCCCGCAGCCACAGAAGTCATTTTATTTTGTGGGGGGTGAGGAACACACCTGGCTATGCCCACTGGCTTTAGACTCCTGGGATCACTCCTGGATTTGTACTCAGGGAATCACTCCTGGCAGAGCTTGGGGGATCCTATGGGGTGCTGGCTGTCAGGTCTGGGTTGGCCTGTGTGGAAGGCAAATGCCCTACCTCTGTATTATTGCTCAGACCCACAGAAGGCATTTTTAAAAGGAAATTATTAAATGGATTTTATTAAAAGCAAATACCCTGGGTCGGTGAGATTAGCACAGGGACTAAGGCGCTTGTCTTGCCTCCGTGACACTGGTTTGATCCCCATATATAGACCATATATAGTCCCCCAACACTTACTGGGGACTCCCTGAGCCCCTGAGCATCACCAGATGTGGTCCACAACCAAAAAAAGTGAATATCTTCTCTACACGATGAAAGTAAAATTTGCACATATGCCCCATTGCCTTTTTTTTTTTTTGCTTTTTGGGTCACACCTGGCGATGCACAGGGGTTACTCCTGGCTTTGCACTCAGGAATTACTCCTGGCAGTACTCAGGGGACCATATGGGATGCTGGGGATAGAACCTGGGTCGGCCACGTGCAAGGCAAACGCCCTACCTGCTGTGCTATCACTCCAGCCCCCCCCATTGCTTTTTATGATAAAATTGATGTATTCTAACATTTCTTGACTGTTTTTTTATTTTGAAATATGCCAGGAGGTCGATGGGCTGGAGAGATAGCACAGCGGATAGGGCGTTTGCCTTGCATGCCGCCGACCGGGTTCAATTCCTCTGCCCCTCTTGGAGAATCCAGCAAGCTACTGAGAGTATCTTGCCTGCATGGGAGAGCCTGGCAAGCTCCCTGTGGCGTATTTGATATCAAAAACAGTAACAAGTCTCACAATGGAGATGTTACTGGTGCCCGCTTGAGCAAATCGATGAGCAATGGGGTGACAGTGACAGTGACCAGGAGGTTGATAGAATAAAGAGTTAGATGATCATGTTCCCTGATGTCTTTTACTGGCATTTGGATATATATTAATTCTTCTGTAGTTTAATAACATTTCAGTGCTGTAATTATGCCAGTGTCAACCTTTGAAAATGATCAGTCTGATTATATATTTACTAAGAGTTGAAACTGTGGAGAGGAAGAAAATGAAGGCATGTTCCTGATTCCTGAGAATTCATTACAGAAGTTTCAGGAACTTGGTACTCTAGTAGGAGAGTAAGGACATGTACTTAATATCACGTGTGTCAAAACATGGTTTTTATTATATGCTCAACTGTACGGTTTTGAGAGATGTCTTAATTCTTGTGAAAATTCAGGAGCAGCAGATCACTTTGGCGGTGGGATTGGGAATTGAACAGAGAAATGCTCTGCAGTAACTCTCTCTGGTTTCACAGTGCACCCTCCCTTTGACAGCAGAGGGAAATAAAGGTAAAGCCTTTAGCGTGGAGGAGCAGAGAAGTTTAGTACAGAGGGTAGGGTTCTTGCTTTGCTTGTGCCCTGCTCAGATTCGATCCCCAGCACCCCATGTAGAGCCTGGTGGGGGGATGTTCACTGAGCAGAGAACACCCTGACCCTGGGCACTGCCAGGTGTGGCCTCAGAACAAAAACAAGCACAGAAAGGAATTTAGACTGGAGCTGGGAATTTAGCTCTGTGGAAGAGCATCTCTGCCTTGAGTCTGTGAGGCCCTGGGTTTGGTCTCCGGCCTGCAGTGTGGCGTGGGGCAGACTTGTTTTTCCCAAATAAATTGGTCCCTTTCTGTTCTTGCAGTATACTTCTTATTTAAATCAGCAAGTTACAAAGTTTGTGGACTTGTGTTTGGTGTCAGCTTGTAGGTTGGATGAGTGAGGTTGGATTAGTTCTGAAGTTCCTTTGGGGATTGCTAATTTGCTTTCCTGCCTTTATTGAGAAAACCTCTAAGCAGCTAACCGAGTTAACCATAACCTCTCTCTCTGGAAATGTCGTAGGGGTCGGGGATGGGGGTGGGGGAGGGAAGGAGACTGGGAGGGGGCAGAGACTAATCACAGAAGCGTGTTTTGGTTTTTCATTCTGAAAAATGAGGTTCTTTACATGAGGTTTTATTTAGATATTCAAATCTTGACTAGCATTACCTGGACCACTCTACATTTGCAGGGGTATCAGCACCAATGTAGTTATGGGGGGCCCATGGGTCAGGAGTCTCTGTCAGACATGACACTTTTGTTTGTATGTGCAAAACTGCATCCACAGAGCCTTTATGCTATGTGAAGTAGTGACTTGCTTGTTCATGATTGTCCTTAGCCTCAGGTAGATGGAAGTAGCTGGGGTCTGCCACAGTATCCTTGGGGTGGGGAGTTGGGGTTGGTTCAGTGTGATAGTTTATAGGTAGGTATTTTAAAAAAATATATAATTTTTATTATTTGGGCGTGGTGCACAAAGGCTACTCCTGGCTTTGTGCTCAGAAATCATTCTTGGCAGTACTCAGGGGACCCTGTGGGATGCTGAGGCTTCAACCGGGGTTGGCTGTGTGCCAGGCAAGCACCCTAGCCCCGGTACTGTATTTCTCCGGTTCCTACAGGTAGATCTTCAATTCCCTAAAAATGTTGACTGTTTTTACTTTTCTTAGGATTTGGGCAATTTAAAAGATGGCCTTAGAAATTATAATCAGCCTCTTAACTTGGATCTTGGGAAAAATTTTAGAACAAATCAGGTTTAATATTTCACCATGGGAGAGACTGGAAGATGTTGGGTTATAACCACAAGGGCACAGAGGAAAAGCTAGTCATGCTCGACCAATTTAATTTCTTTCTATAATAGAAAGTCACGCAGTGCTTAAAAGGGGGATAATAATAGAGAATATTTGTCATGTAGATTTAGTAAGCCTCTTTCAGCCTGTGGGTTATCCTTTCAAAAATGTTTGGGAACCAAATATTTGTAGACATTTGATGTTATTCAATCTTGGTGGAGTTGTAGAATCCTTTGCTATTATATTTTTGGTAAGGAACCATTAAAGTATGTCACAGGATGAAACCTCTTATGAAAAAAGCAGTTAAAATTATAAAGGTGTTATGATGGTATTTATTTATTTTTTCTTTCCAAGATAACGTTGTAACTAACTGTAGGACTTATGTATATAAATGAAGCCAGGTTTTTTTTTTTTTTTTTTTAAACCTCAGACCTTCTCTTTTCATGATTTCCAGGGGCTCCTTTATTTCTCCCTTACCTCCCCATCCTAAGTGCAGTTAAAATATGATGGTTGGACTAGAGCCATAGTTCAGAGCTTAAGGTGCTTTTTATTGCATGCAGCCAACCCCGGTTCAATCCATGGTATTTCATATGGTCCCCCTAGCCTAGCTAGGAATGACCCCTGAGCACAGCTGGGTGTGGCCCCCAAGCAAAAGCGAAAACTGTGATGGTTATCTTATATCCTCTGGGAAGTCAGGAGCTTTAGGGTTTAAAGGCTGAAGCTGTAGTACAATAGATAGATAGGGTGTTTGCCTTGCATGCAGCTGACCTGGATTTGGTCCCTGGCATTCCATATGGTTCCCTGAACACTGCCAGGAGTAATTTTTGAGCACAGAGCCAGGACTAACCCCTGAGAATTGCTGGGTGTGGTCCAAACCCATACTCGTGCCCCCACCTCGTATAAAAAAAGGGCCAGTGGATAAAGATGGACTCTTTAGACACAGCTCAGAATCATTTGATGATTATGAAAAGCATAAAAATATCTTTAGTTTGGGGCGGGGCTGGAGCAATAGCACAGCAGGTGAGCGTTTGCTTTGCACATGGCCAACCTGGGTTCAAATCCCAGCATCCCATATGGTTCCCTGAGCACCGTCAGGAGTAATTCCTGAGTGCAGAGCCAGGAGTAACCCTTGTGCATCGCTGGGTGTGACCCAAAAAGAAAAAAAAACCTGTTAGTTTGGCATTGGAGGTGTATTTCATTAGGGCAACTTCTTCTGAATCTTAATATCCTCTAAAAATTGAGATCTCTCCAGGGCTGGAGCAGTAGCACAGTGGGTAGGGCGTTTGCCTTGCACGTGGCCGACCCGTGTTCGATTCCCAGCATCCCGTATGGTCCCCGGAGCACCGCCAGGGGTAATTCCTGAGTGCAGAGCCAGGAGTAACCCTTGTGTGCATCTCCGGGTGTGACCCCCCCAAAAAAAATTGAGCTCTCCCAGGAGTAACAGTTTATGCTAATTTGTGATGTATTCTTCATGTGAGTTCAGGGGAAACTCAGGAAATCTGAGGCCCTCTGGGCATTAGGCAAGACGGGGACAGAAAGATACACATACACATACACGAACACAAACACGCACACGTGCGCACATAACTTAAGGCCCTAGACACGGCTCGAAAGACTGAGCACAGGTTTTGTGTGGAGGAGGGCTGGTTCCATCCCCAGCACTGTATGGGCTCCCGGGCACCACCAGGAGTGATTTCCTGTACAGTAAATGTCGCAGCTTCTACCAGGGGCTTCCTCCTCCCACCCCCACAAAAAGAGATGTGACTAAGGGGCTGGAGAGTTAGCTCAAGGGGTTGAGTGTTTGCATTGTCTTTGTTTGTTTTTTGGGCCATACCTGGTGGTGCTCAGGGATCAGTCTGGCAGGGCTTCGGGGACCATATGTGGAATTGAACCTGGGCTGACTGTGTGCAAGGCACACAGGGGGCCTGGAGCCGCGCGATCCCTTCAGCATCATTATTGGGGAATGACCCTGAGCACAGTGCTGGCAGTTGTTCCAAGCATTGCCAGGTATGACCCAGAAAACAAAAAAAATACAAAAGCAACATGTGAACCAGCAGTAGCTTGTCAGCGCTGACAGTGTCCTCGAGAAACTCTGGGAGACAGATAGTCCCTGAGAGGGTGGCGTGGTCAGGGTGGCCAGGCATGGGGGTCTTGCTCCCCAGGATGAGAACTGGCCCCACACCCGAGCTGCTTCCACAGTGCAGCAGCCATGCTTCTGGGGCCCAGGACCAGGCTCTGTGAAGGTTTTTAAGGGAATGGTGCCTTCCCTGTCACTTCCAGCAGAGGCTCCAAGAGCATCACCATTGGTCGCCCACAGTCTGGAGGTGCCAGAGATGGTGGAAAAGAACAGTGCGGAGACACCATCCTGACGTTTCGGGGACATGGAGATCTGGGCAAAGTCACCAGAGAAGAGGCAGCTGCCAAGAAGCATGAGAACAGCTGATAGTGGCTTAATAAATTACTTCATTAAAAAAAACCCTCTCAACCACAAAACAACCTGCTGAGCAAATCAGTCAGACAATAAAGAGATAGTACAGGGGCTAAGGTACTTTCCTTGTTCCATCCCTGGCGTGTGTATGATTCCTTGAGTACCACCCGCAGTGATCCCTGGGTACAGCTGGGTGTCGCCCACTTCCTCCTGAAAACCCCAAGTAGAAGTGGGTGGAGGATGTGAATGGACGCTTCTCTAAAGCAGACGTACAGATGGTCAGCCGTCACTTGAGAAGACGCTAATCATTTGTCACTGTGCAGAGCTATCCTTCCGTGAGTGCATGGTTTATCTGTGTTTCCAGCGAGATCCCCCCTAACATTTCTGCTGGCGGCTTTCCACTGGCGGCTTTCCACTGGATGCAGTCTTGTTCCCTATGGGATATTTGGCTGTCATGTGTGAGTCATGGGAGGTCAGAATATCAGCATCAGCAGAGGCGTAGAGGAAGTTGATTCCAGCCCTCATGGATGACCTTCACCAGCAGATTTCAGCTCATTGAAGCCACTTTGTCTGGGTATGTTAGATTTGCGTCATGGGATTCTTGCAATTTATTCACATCTTCAGCTGCTTCTAGTTGTAGTTCTCTGTTTCTGCCCCATGTGTATCTGCTGGAGTGCTGAGCCCCTCAAAGACACTCAGTAGAGTTGGAATCAACTTTCTGTTGTGTGATGGTTTTTGGGGGGCCACACCAGCAGTGCTCAGGGTTTCTTCCTGGTTCTGTGTGCAGAGATCACTCCTGGTGAATGTGAGACCTTATGTAGTGCTAGGATGGAACCCAGGTCAGCCGTGTGAAAGGCAAGCATCCTACCTGCGGTACAATTGCTCTGGCCTTGGAATCAACACTTGTTGTTTCTGGTTCACATCCCTATCTGATGTGGTACTGGGGATCACAGGGGTATAAGCTTGAGCCTCCTGCACTCGAAGCTCTCAACCAGGTGTGTGTTAAAGTGGTGAGTAACAAAACCAAGTACATGATCTCACATCACCACCTCAACAAAGGAAAGGAAGTGTGTGTGTGGGGGGGTGGGAGGTTTACATTAAAAAATATCTTGGAGGCCAGAGAGGTGGTATTGCGGACAAGGTGCTTACCTTGTGGGCAACTCACCTGGGTTTGATCCCTGGCAACACATGTGGTCCCCCCAAACCCTGCCATGAGTGATCCCTGTGTATGAAGCCATGAGTAAGGCCTGAGTATTGCTGGGTAGCACTGCACTGTCCACTGTCGTCCTGTTGTTCATTGATTTGCTCGAGCAGGAACCAGTAACATTTCCATTGTGAGACTTGTTGTTACCGTTTTTGGCATATCGAATATGCCACGGGTAGCTTGCCAGGCTCTGCTGTGTGGGCGGGATACTCTCGGTAACTTGCCGGGCTCTCTGAGAGGGGTGGAGGAATCAAACCCGGGTTGGCTGCATGCAAGGCAAATATCCTACCCACTTGTGCTATTGCTCCAGACACGAGCATTGCTGGGTATGGCTCCAAAACCAAACAAATGTATTTTTTGGCTGGAGAGAGAGTATAGGGGTTAACGTGTTTGCCTGGCATGCATGCATCAGAAGCTGGTTCTGTTCTGTACCGCATATGGTCTGAGCATTGCAGAGGAGGGGTCCCTGAGCATGTCTGGGTGTGGTCCCCCTCAAAAAGCACCAGCCACACTGTACTTTGTAAATAATGAGATTGGAAAGTCTAGATTACTCCTTGGCTCTTGTGCTGAGGAATACATGCTGTGGCAGGCATGAAGGCATCACGAGTCTTGTATACATCCACCAGGATGCTGGGGTGACCAAGTGAACTGCATCGAGTAGTCCTTTGAGACAAATCTTTTCCTGAGCACTCGTCTTGGCCTCTGGGTAGGGGGCTTAAAATATTCAGTAGATTTATGTATTTATTTTTTATATTGGAAACAGATGGGCTGTCGCCCAGGTTTTGTTGTTCCATTTACAGAGCACAGGAAGAGTA
Source organism: Sorex araneus (assembly GCF_027595985.1). Taxonomy (NCBI): domain Eukaryota; kingdom Metazoa; phylum Chordata; class Mammalia; order Eulipotyphla; family Soricidae; genus Sorex; species Sorex araneus. Next base: position 95,950,170 of record NC_073304.1, on the reverse strand, counting down.
GTGAGGACCCTAAGCTAATTGGAATGGTAAATGAACATGGGCTTCAACTGAAAGTTACCAGCTGTATTTGTCCACGATGAGAATCAGCTTGGAAGCCAGAAGAATCCATTTTTGGGAGCTTTGATGCCAGGCCTGGTTTTAGATATGAAAGGCCTAGATGTTGCCTTCCAATGGAAAACCCTTTAATTTGCACTGTACTGTAGTGGAGCCACCTTCACCAATGACCTTAGCCAAATCTTTCTGATCATTTGCTGTGGCGTCTGCAGTGGCTATTGCTGTTTCACCCCCAACCGCCTTTTATAGCTATGGCTTCTTTCCTTCGGCCTCAACCAGCCTCTACAAGATTCCCGCTTTCCTTCCAGCCTCCTCACCTCTAGCATCTTCGATAGTTGAGGAGAGTTAGCTGTGGCTCTAAGATTAGGCTCCAGCCTATGGAAAAGGCTGGACAGTGTCTGATCTGTACAGACCACCTAGACCTTAGCTCTTGTTCCTTATCATTCGCACAGTCACTGACGTAGCACTTTTCACTCCCTTTGAGAACTTTGAAGACACAACTTGCCTTCTCATGCAAGAGGGTGTAGATAGTGCACAATCTGTATTGTATAGATAGATGTGAAGATTAACATTAAGCCTAGGCCTTCTCCATACCCTCCTCACCAAGCTGAGTCCTTTCCTGCTTTTGAGTTAGAGTGAGAGACTTGGGATGATTACTCTCATTTGAACATTATAGGGCTAGTCATTTAGTGTTGTATACTAGGTAAGGCAGACTTGAGGGGAGAGAGCAGGGGAATTGCTGTTGGGTCAGTTAGAACAATGTGCACGTGTGTGCATGCACGCGCACACACACACACACACACACACACACACACACACACACACACGTTTCCTATCTTATTTGGCCATGATTTTGGGTGACCTGGAACAGTTACAGTGGAAATATTAGAGATTACAGTTCATGATGATAGGTATAATAATAATAATTATTAAAAATTATGAAATATTGCAAGAATTAACTAAAATGTGACATAGGTAGGAAGTGAGCACAAGCTGTTAGAAAAATGGCTTCTGTAAACTTGCTTACAGTTGCCACAGACTTTCAGCTTTTCTTTTTGGTTTTGGGACAACACTTGCTGCTCAGGGTTTATTCCTAGTCCTGTAGTGTTTGCTAAGTAGGGAGCATCCACCCAGTGATGATCACTCTGAGGCTCAGTGCTTAGGCCCTTGGTGCCTGAGGGCTCTGGGGCCACACCCAGAAGTGCCAGCTACATCCTCTGGGCTACACCCTGAGGTGTTCCAAAAGACCATGTGGTGCCTGGGGACAAACTCAGGGCCTTGCACACATAAGGTTAGGGCTCTACCACTTGATTCACATTCCAGCTCTTTTGGTTAATTCTTTTTAAATTTGCTCTTGGGCCACACCTGGTGGTACGCTAGAACTATTCCTGGCTTAGTGTTCAGGGGCCCATGTTGTACCAGGCCTCAAACTTGGGCGTCCTCCATGTAGGAGCTCTTCCTCTGGTCCCAGATACTTTTTCCTAATCCTTGTGCTTATCCTATTTTTAGGATCATGTCTAATTAGCTCTAAGTTAGTGCACTGGCCAGTACTAGGTTGTCTAAGAAAAATAATTTAAAATTTTAAAAACTTCCATTGTTTGGTTTTTAGGCCACATTCGGCAGTGCTAGGGCTCACTCCTGGTGCTGTGCTCAGGAACTCCTGGCAAGGCTTTATCATTGTATTCCAGAACCTTGAGCTCCTGGGGTAAAAGGCAGCTGGGATAGAGAAGGGGTCATTAAGTGAATAGTGTTTAGAGGGCTCACCCGGGATGGGAGATGCGTGCTGAAAGTAGACTATAGACCAAACATGATGGCCACCTAGTACCTGTATTGCAAACCACAACACCCAAAAGGGGAGAGAGAGTAAAAGGGAATGTGCCTGCCACAGAGGTAGGGGGTGAGGGGTTGGGGGGATACTGGGAACATTGGGTGGAATGAGCACTGGTGGAGGGATGGGTACTCAATCATTGTGTGACTGAAACGTAATCACGAAAGTTTGTAAGTTTCTAACTATCTCACGGGGATTCATTAAAAAACAAAAACAAAAACAAAAATCCTTGAGCTATACAAATATCTGTACATACATATGCATACGCTAGTTCATCTCTATGTATGTTCTATATTTTTGGTTTGTTTTGGGGCCATACTTGGCGGTGGTCAGAGCTTACTCCTGGCTCTGCACTCAGGGATTGCTCCTGGCAGAGTTCAGGGAACCATATGGGGTACTGGCGAGGGAATCCAGGTCAGCCGTGTGCAATACAAATACACTACTTGCTGTACTATTTCTCTGATCCCCCTCTATGTATTTCTAGAGAAATGCAAGGATATATGCTGGGTATTCCCACAGAATGCGCAAAGCTGCATTGCTTATTTGAATATTTTGTGGTACATATGTACCACTTACTGGTGGTACATATAAGTGAGTGTTTATAAGTAAAGCAAATGAGTGCATCATAGTTAATACCCATGAATAAACCCATGATCAGTAGTTCAAGACAAGAAAAGATACATACAGTGTGATTTCATTTACACAAAGTCCAGAAGACATGTAAAGTAGATCATTTAAAAATTTTTTTAAAATCTTTTTTCTTAATTGAATCACAGTGAGCTACACAGTTAACAAAACTGTTCATGATTGGGTTTCAGGCATATGATGATCCAACACCCGTCCCTTCACCAGTGTATATTTCCCACCACCAATGTCCCCAGTTTCCCCCCTCCTTCCCCGTAGATCATTGTTTAGGCTTGTGTTTAGGGGAAGATAAACCAGAGGAAATGTAAAAGTAAGGAGGTGATTTCCCAGAAAGTTAGGGAAGTATTCTTTTGCTAGAGAGAGAAGTTTGCTTTATTTATTTATTTAGTTGTTTTAGCCTCACCCAGAGCTCAGGGATTGCTCCTGGCTCTGCACCCAAAAATCACTCTGCGTGGTGCTTGGGGGACTATATGAGTTGCTGGGGATTGGACCTAGGTTGGCCGCATGTAAGGCAAACCCCTACTCGCTGCACTATCACTCAGCTCAAGAAGTCAAGAAGTGTGCTTTTTTTTTTTTTTGCTTTTTGGGTCACACCTGGCGGTGCACAAGGGTTACTCCTGGCTCTGCACTCAGGAATTACCCCTGGCGGTGCTCAGGGGACCATATGGGATGCTGGGAATCGAACCGGGTCGGCCGCGTGCAAGGCAAACGCCCTACCCGCTGTGCTCTTGCTCCAGCCCCAAGAAGTGTGCTTTTGAAGGAATAGTCTTGGGTTGCAGGAAATAGTTTCTTCTTCTTTTGGGCCATACCCAGAAGTGCTCAGGGATCTCTCCTGGCAGTCTTCCGGCACCATGCTTTGTGCTGAGAACTGAATCCAGGTGGCCCACAAGCAAGGAAGATGCCTTCCCTCCCGTATCTCCTTTTTGAAGTGATGATACCACATCTTCATTTCCTATTTTTTGATGTGCATTGGTCTTATATACAACTACATTTCACAAAATACCAGTTGAATAGATTTTTAATAGAATAGAATAGTGAGGGAGTGGATATAGAAAGTATGTTGCCTATTGTTCTGGTGGCAGGATGGAACGTAGGGCCTCGCACCTGTCAGGGAAGTGCCCTAACTCTCAGAGCTCATCCCTGGCTCATTGTCTACTATTTTTAATGAGAATCATGAGCCTTCTTTGCAAATTAAAAAACAAAAGATGCACAGACACAATTTGGTGTGGAAGAGACCAAGTCTTCTGAGGCATTATGTTCTTTGTGTCAGTTCCAGCCTTGGCTCAATAAATACTATTCAAAAGGAATTGAATCCCTAGGCGATTATGCTCTCAATATTTGCTAAAATGTAAATAGAGCAGGGCAAAAAAAAAGTTATGGGGAATTGATTGTTAGAATACAGGAAAGGAGCCAGGGAGATAGTCAAAGGGGTGGAGGGCATGTTTTCCATGTTGGAAGCTCTGAATTTGATCCCCAATACTATGTCTCACCAACTCCTCTCCCTCCCTCCATCTTCCTCCCCCAAGACACCTACATTAGTGCTGGTTGTAGTCCTTGTGTTCCTTGAGTAATACTAGGGAAGCCTCTCTTTGTATAAAATGGAATACAGAAGAAAAGTAGACAAATCTTCTAGGAATCAAGTTATTGTTATTCTCAAGAACTTGGTCAACTTGGATGACTGGTTATGCTGTCACGAGTGGATTCTGAGGCTGTTAGGGTCTAGCCCTCTCTCTCTCTCTCTGATTAATCTATTAAAACTGGCTTGTCTGATGAGGATCCTAGGGATTGTGTTGGCCGCCAGTATGACTACGAATACAGAAAAGGGGTATTCTCTTTTTGAACCTGGTGCCTGTTAACTCCAGTGCTCCCTTAGTAATACCTAATAGAGTATCTAGAAAATGGAGTTGGGTACAGCTGGAGCAACGGTACAGAGGGGAGGGTGTTTGCCTTGCATGTGGCCGACTCAGGTTCAATCCCTAGCATCCCATATGGTCTCCTGAGCCTGCCAGGAGTAATCCCTGAGTGAAGAGCTAGGAATAAGCCCTGAGCACCATTGGGTGTGGCCCCCAAACAAATAAACAAATAGAAAGTAGAGCCAGGCTCACCCAAAACATATGTTTTTTTTCATGATTGTTATTTTTGGGCCACACCTGGGTATGCTCAGGGGTTATTCCTGGATTCTAGGTTTCTGTGTGCGAAGCATGTGCTTCAGCCCATTGAGCTATATTTGGTCCCCAGCTCATCTTTAAAAGCCAGACACATACAGATTGCTGGCCAGCTGACAGCTTTTGGTATTAAATTCTTGGCTTTGGGAACCAAGGTCAATCTCTGGTCCAATTGATTGTATTCAGTGGAAGTTACTCATCTGTCTGCCAATGTGGCCCTTTCAGAAGGATTTTGGGTGCAATGATTTTTGCCTAGAAAGATCTATGTAAGATGGACAATCCATATGACATGATAAAGCACACATTTTTTATTGGACCTTTTGATTTCATTAAAAAATTTAATGTTGCAATAAAAATTGCAATGATAATTGTAAGAATGTTAGATAATAATGTAGGCAATATAGTACCTACATAATAATGAAATAATATATTATATAATTATATATAACAATTATCCCTGTATCAGTGTCATCCCATTGCTCATCGATTTGCTCAAGCAGGTACCAGTAACATCTCCATTCATGCCTGTTGCTTTTTCAGGGTCAGGGGAATGAGGACCATCGTTGTTACTGTTTTTGGCATATCAAGTATGCCACGGGTAGCAGTATATTAATAAAACAATGCAGATGATAGATAATAATTATTGGATAATTAAATGTTAAATAATAATTGTAAGAATAATAGACTAATTTCTTAGGATAGACTATTTAGATAGACATAATCAAAGCACTTTTTAATTTCCTTCATTCCTGCCCTTCCTCTCTCCCTCCTCCCCCACCGCCCCAGTGGTGCTCTGTCTCGGGGATCACTTCTGGTGAGGGACCGTATGTGGTGCCAGGAATTGAATTTGGGTCACCCTGGTGCAAGGCAACAGGCTTACACCTGTACCATCTTTTTGGTTTAATTCATATTAAATTTCTTAATTCATGTTACTAGATTACTTTTCAGAGAAGTCCTGTTCTTTTTTGCTCTTGCTTGGGGTCATGCCTAGCAGTGTTGGGGCTATTCCCAGCTCGGTACTTGGTGGTTGCTTCCTGCAGTGCTCCGGGGATGACGACCACATGGGATGCTAGGAATCGAACATGGGTTGGCCGAGTGCAAGGCAAACGCGCTACTCACTGTGCTATCACTCCAGCCCCCAGGGCTTCCTTTCTGACAGAAGCAAGTGCTTGGCCTTTGGAGCACATTTCTGGCCTAGTCATATTTAGAAAAAGATTCACAGTGATGTATGAGAATGAGAAGAGGTATACCCACCTCTTATTCATGTTTTTGCTTTATTTAAGATAGGGAAAAAAAAGTATATTTGACTCTCCAGTGTTCCAGGGCCTTACATATCTGGGCCCAAGGGATCACAGATGTTGGTTGGCTTTAAGTAGTTATTTTATACATCCAGGTTTGCTTATTTTTCATTCAAGCTTTCTCATTTTACTCCGTATTTTGATATTATGGCTAAGTCCACATTTTCTTTGAAGCTCTTTGCTGCATCTCCCCAGCCGATGTTCCAGGACATGTAGTCAGGTAAGGTGAAGGGAAAGCTTACTTCAGGACACACAGCTAACCATTAAAGAAAAGCAAGTATTGGGACTTCTGAGTGGTAAGAGCTAAATAATCAAGCCTTCCGGGTCATTTATATCTTTGTTTTCTGTTGCATGCATAGTTGATCAATTCGCTTGTCAAACTAGTTTCAGTTTCAGAAACCAACTTGTTTATTATTGGTGGCTTCCTCTTCCTTGATTCTGCTCTTGAGACTTTCTTGTTTGCTTTTGGGGGGAAGGACCTCACCGAGCAGTGCTCAGGGCTTACTCCTGGCTCTGTGCTCAGGGATCACTCCTGGTGGTGCTTGGGGGCACTGTATGGGGTGCTGGGGATCTAACTGGGGCAGCTGCATGCAAGTTAAGCATCCTGCCCCCCTCTGCTGTCTCTCCAGCCTCATTTTTTCTTCACCAAGCCTTTTTCATTTCTTGCCCATTTGTTTATTCAGCACACTTAGGTGGATTTTAGTCTGTTAGAATTATTGACTCAGTATAGTGTGTTCTTAGTGATGTACAAAGAATAGCTTTGTTCCTAAGTGCTCCTTTCCCCCACTTCTCTAACAGAGTCATGGGTTTATGTCTGAGTAACAGGAAGCTTATTTGGGGGTGTAGGTGTGTTAAGCAATAGTTGATTGTGGAAAGGGTTTGACTTAGATATGGAAACTGGCGGGTGGGGTGGGGCGAGAGACATGACAGGGACTGTAGAACCTGCCTTGCATGGGACTGACTGATTTGATTTCCAGCACCCCATATGGTCCCCCAAACACCACCGGAAGTAACCCCTGAACCCTGTTGGGTGTGGCCCCAAAGTCACCACGACAAAATGGTCATAGAAATTGGTAGAAAGGCCAAATGAGGGTGATTAAATATATTGCTCGTCTCCAACATTTCGGCTGAATATTAAGAACTCATTTGCTCTGTGTGTTTTTAATTTTTTTATTTAGAGTTCAGGGCCATCCGTAGCACTCAGGGGCTATTCCTGGCTTCGTGCTCAAGAGTAACCCCTGGCAGTGGCTTGGGGGACCATGGGAAGTGTTGGGGATCCAAACTGGGGTTAGCTGGATGTGTGGCAAGCACCGTCACCCCTGTGCTTGCCCTCCAGCACCCTAGCGTTGTCCTTTTGATACATTAAATAAAGCTTTCTGGTAATGGATAGTTTCCCCCCATAAATGATTTGGTTTGGGGTCCACCCCAGCGGTGCCCAAGAGCTGGTTCCAACTCTGTACTCAGGAGCTGTTCCTAGTGCTTGGAGCTTGTCCTTCAAGAAGAGCCTGTGCCCAGCCCTTTGAGCTACATATCTGATCTAGAATTGGGCCTTTAAGATAGTCTGTGGAATGATCACACTGGACAAGATCTGAGGGCCAACAATAGGTAAAGGGATATTATAGATAACCTTTCAGTATCAGTATTGCAAACCACAATACCCAAAAGGAGAGAGAGAGGGAGGGAGAGGGAATGAGGGAGAATGAGGGAGGGAGAATGAGGGAGGGAGACAGAGAGGGGAAGAGAGGGAGTGAGAGACAGAAGGAGGGAGGAAGGGAGGGAGGGGGAGAGAGGGAGAGAGAAGAAAAGCGCCTGCCATAGAGGCAGTCAGGGGGTGGGGGGGTTATGGGAGGGAACCTGGGGACTCTGATGCTGGGAAATGTGCACGGGTGGAGGGATAGGTATTGGAGCACTGTATGTATGACTGAAATCCAATCAAGAACAGCTTTGTAAGGGTCTGTCTCACAGTGATTCAATAGAAAAGTTAATAGTCCGTGGAGAGATTGTACAGTGGGTAGGGTACTTGCCTTGCATGCAGATGATCTGGGTTTTGGTCACCCCGTCTTTCCCCTTAGCACTGCCAGGAGTGATCTCTGAGTGCAGAGCCAGGAATAAGTTCTGAGCATAGCTAGGTGTGACTCCCTCCCCCCCCCCCAATTAAGATCTTTTGTAACAACATAAAACATGGCAGGAGGGGGTGCTCACTAATGGTGGGGTCTCCATGTTGTGGCTGGGAAGACATGCAGTGCTGAGGGCCAAGCCTGCGTACTGTGCATGCAGGCCTTGTACTCCCGCCCTTTGAGCACCTCCCCACCCTGAGAAACAAGTGCTGTTTTCCCTCCTCAGGACTTACCCCTAGCTCTGGGTTCAGAGTTTACTTCTGGTGGTGCTGGGGAACTGTCTGGGATGCCAGCAGTCAAACCTGTGTCGGCCATGTAGAAGGAAAGCATTCACCGCCCCCTACTCGTACCCTTGCTGTACTGTCCCTGCTGCCCACAGAGCAGGTACTTTATATACCTTGGAGTAGGATCTCTTTGGAGGGCAATTTGCAGTATTTGTCTTAATCACCGACCCTGTCATCCCCTTGTTCATCGATGTGCTCGAGTGGGCACCAGTCACGTCTCCATTGTGAGACTTGTTGTTACTGTTTTTGGCATATCAAATACTCCATGGGTAGCTTGCCAGGCTCTGCTGAGCGGGCGGGATACTCTCGATAGCTTGCCGGGGTCTCCGAGAGGTGTGGAGGAATTGAACCTGGCTCCGCCATGTGTAAGCAAACGTCCTACCCGCTGTGCTATGGCTCCAGTCCAATCACCGACCCAGCAAATAATTTTTTTTTTTTTGCTTTTTGGGTCACACCCAGTGATGCATAGGGACTACTCGTGGCTCATGCACTCAGGAATTACTCCTGGCGGTGCTCAGGGGACCATATGGGATGCTGGGAATCGAACCCGGGTCGGCTGTGTGCAAGGCAAATGCCCTACCCGCTGTGCTATTGCTCCAGCCCCCGCAAATAATTTCTTAAAACTTATCCTGTGTGTATATTTGAGCACAGGCAGACATATCTATTATAATCGTGAAAGATTGGAAATAGCCTAACTCAATTAATTATGATAAAGCCCCAAAATGAAGTGTTTTGAAATCATTAAGAAGAATGAGGTCATTTCTTTTGCATTATTAGGAAAATCTTTAAGATATACTATTGGAAGTAGAAAATACAATACAGAATTATTTTTATATAGCATAAACTATTCATGTTTAATGTATTTTTAGCTAAAAACATACATCTTAGGAAATGTTTATAACTAACAGGCTTTTAACTTGGCAACCGAGATTTGGTTAAGAATTTCTTGTCCAAATTAAGGGTGGCTATTTTTCCTCAGTGTTTGAGACATCTTAATGGGTTAGAGATGGGATTGGCTAGAAAAAGCAGTAACTTTATTGAGAAGCAAAAATTAATCTTTGTAAATTTGGGCAGAGTGCTGCTTCCTTACAGTCTCAGTTTCTTTAAGAGGAGCCCGTGAAAATATAATTTTCATAAAGACTACACACAGCCTGGTCTTAAATGGTAAATCATTTATTTTTTTCATGAATAATTTATTCTTTTCTCTCTTTTCAGTAGGAACCCAGGGCTAAATGGGAAATGCTTGAGGGAAGGTTTGGCAGATTCCTTTCTGGGAGAACTTTATATCCAGGATGTGAACTGGAAAATTCTTTCTTTGTATAGCTACTCTCACGAGCTTGGTGAAATTAGCTTCTGCACCGCCATGTTCCCTGACCAAATACTTAGACTTCTGAAGCCAAAAACTACGTGGGGGTAGGGCGTCTGCCTTTCATGCACCAACTTGGGCTCCATTCCCAGCATCCTATATGTAGTCCCCCGAGCACTGTCAGGAGTAATTCCTGAGTGCATGAGCCAAGAGTAACCCCTGTGCAATGCCAGGTGTGACCCAAAAAGTGAAAAAAAAATCTGTGTGGGAAGATTTTGAGTATCTATTTGTCCCACTTATTGTTTGAGGCTGCCATGTGCTCCCCTGTTACTACAGTGGTAAGCAAGGACGTGATCCTTGCTCCAAGGGACCTGTCAGTGTACTGAGGACAGACAGACATTAAAACACCAGGTTACAAAAAATCATTGTGGTCTTGAGAGCCTTCACATATGGATGCATGTGATTCAGTTCTGACAGAGTCTTTCACACTTGGGTTATCTGTGCTTTATTTAGACTCTTTAGAAAAGGGTCAAGAATTATTAATATTCTTCCCTTGTACTTTTGCAGGCTGTTGTGCAGTTATTTTGGGGATTCCATTGTAGCCACATCATGAATTGCATGTTAAGTGGGAAGACTTGCCTGAGCATGGCTGCACAGGAAATCAGTTGTTGTGTGTTAATGGGAGTTACTATTTTGATAAGGAATTTAAGACCTTTTCAGACTACTAATCTCTAAACTTTTAGTACATGCATTGTAGTGTCTCAGTAGATGAATATTCAGTAATTTAGCCACTCTCCTACTTACAGGTTTATTTTCAGATTTTGTTGCCATACATAATGAGTCAGCAAATATTCCTTATATGTATTTTGGCACCCACATCTCACCTCCAGCTCAGCTATATAAGCTCACTTATTGACCTTATTTCAGAGATCCATAAATCTTGAAAGAGATCAAAAGATGTAGATAGGGCCTGTAGCGCAGAGGTAGGTGAGAACCCATGACTGAGATTTCCAGGCCCGCTTGGATTGGGACTGGGCCTCCTCTCCCCAGTAGCTTGGCAGTCACACCCACGGACTGCCCCTGTGCCATGCAATCTCAGCAACCGCCAAGACCCAGAGACTATAAACTAAAGCTCCCAGAAGAGAGCGCTACAGAATCTCCTGACCCCACACCAGGCTGTCCTCACCGGGGCACCTTGGAGGGGGGCGGGTTGAGTCTCCCTCCCCACCCCAAACAGAGCCCTGGTAGCCGAAAACTTCCAGAACCCAGGCACCATGTTCTCACAGTGTTTCAACAAACAAAAAAAAAAAAAAAGAGAAAAAGATATGCATATATGGACTAGAGCGATAGCACAGCAGGTAGGGCGTTTGCCTTGCACGCAGCCGATCTGGGTTTGATTCCTCTGTCCCTCTTGGAGAGCCCGGTAAGCTACTGAGAGTATCCCAACCACACAGCAGAGCCTGGCAAACTCCCCGTGGCATATTTGATATGCCCAAAACAGTAACAACAAGTTTCACAATGGAGACGTTACTGGTGCCCGCTTGAGCAAATCGATGAACAATGGAACGACAGTGCTATATGTATATACGAGATGCTTCATGTCTGCTCTTGCCGCTGTGCAGTCCTGGGAAGGTAAAAATTTAAATCATTGGAGTCCAGAACTATCCCTGCGTGGAGCTGCTCATTTGTGACTCAGGGTCATAGCCATTAATGCGCTTAAATGGCACCCAGAGGCAGTTCGTAGGCGTGACAGCCAGGACACCGGAGGGGCCAGGAGATGGGAAGGGGTGGCCCAGTCCCAACCTCACGAGGCCTGGCCCTATCTCTTCCTGTGTGCTTTAGCTTGAATGCTCTTTGGTCTGGTACAAGTGTGGCTGTCCCTGCTTTTTTCATTCTCGAGTTGGTCTGTGTGATTGTCGTCCAGCCTTTCACTCTGCGCTTGTGTTTATCATGAGAGTTCAAGTGTGTCTTATAAGCAGCAGCAGGTTGAATTTAATTATTATTATTATTTTTTGGCCACACCCAGCGATGCTCAGGGGTTACTGCTGTTTTTTTTTCCTTTATTTTATTTTATTTATTTATTTATTTATATTTATTTGGGTAGCACACTGCAATGCTCCAGGGTTACTCCTGACTCTGCACTTGGGAATTTCTCCTGGCGGTGCTCAGGGGGACCACATATGGGATGCTGGGGATGAAACCTGAGTCGGCCGCATGCAAGACGCGTGCCCTCCCCACTGTACTATCACTCTGGCTTCACTCTTTGGTTTTTCACTCAGGAATTACTCCTAATGGTGCTCGGGAGACCATAGAGGATGCCAGGGATCAAACCACAGTCATTCCCGCTTGGCCACATGCTAGGCAAATGCTTTACCTGTTGCATTATCGCTCTGGGCCTGAATTTTATTTTATGATCCAACCTGCTACTCTGTATCTTTTGATTGGGGAGTTCAATCCATTGACATGCAAATAATGTTTTATTAATTTTATTATTATCACTGCTGGATGGGCTTTGGATTATTTAGGGTGCTTGGCATTGAACCTGGATTGGCTGCATGCAAGGCAAATGCTCAATCTGGTGTTCTAGCACTCCAGTCTTTAGT